>NW_025856319.1:0-1302 GCF_002878395.1 Capsicum annuum | reverse complement strand
GGGTGTGACAACTCTGGCGACTCTGCTGGGGATCATTTCAGAATTTGAACTTATTTTTGGAGTTGTATCGGCTTAGTTTGGCATTATGGGTGTATAGACGTTGTTTGTGTTATTTTGTGTTATTATTTTTTCATTGTTGAGTGCCTACATGCTCTTTGTTTATAGCTTTTATTTTATGTGTTACCGCTTTATATCTGGCATCATGTACATAACCCGAGACATTTTTTTTTTGCAACAAGTTCGTAGTGCACGCTGTGTACACGACCTCTAGTTGAGTACCTTTATCTTAGGAGGGGGAGCCGTCGGCTGGTATGGAGTGGGTGGAAAGCTAAAGCAGCCACTACCAACAATAGCTCCCCCAAATAGCCTTGTTAGTAAGCCCCAACGTAGGTCAGCCTTTATGTCATGTTTATTTGCATCATATTGAGATCTAGTGGGACCTATGTTGCCCTTTGTAGGAGACTCACCTCAAAAGCATCTCTACGTGTTAAATGTTGCATCTTTGAGGGTAACGAGGTCATTTGACAGACTGATTTGGGCAAAAGCATGAGTTAGAAGCAAAGTGTGTAGGCAAGAAATTGTTGAAAAAAAGAAAGAAAAAAAAAAGAGTGAAAAAAAGAGATTTGGTAGTTTTTAGGGTTCTTTATGACTTTTGTTTTTCACAATTCAAAAAAAAATATTTTTTTACTTTTTGCACTCATTTCCCATAAAATCAAAAACTTTAAAAAGATTTTCCTTTTATTTCTTTAGTAAGTATTCACAATTCAAAAACTCCAAAAATATTTTTTCCTTTCAATAGGAGCTTTGTACATTTTTATATAACGAAGATATCAAAAAGATTTTTTTCTTTCATAGTTGTTGGCGTTAGTTTCCAATTAAAAACCCAAAAAAGATTTTATTTTGATCGCCTGTCTTTAGTTGTGTCTCTCAATTCAGGGTTTAGTTTGTCATTTAATCCTTAATTGTCCAATCTGAACGAACTACGCACCCCTGATTCTCCTCTCTAGGAAGTGAGATACGTAGGCAACCTATTGTAGGTTCGGGGATCTTATTTGAAAAATCCAAAAAGATTTTCTCCACTCTTCATTTAGAGTAGGTGTTGTATACATGTTTTAAAAGAAAACTACAAAAATATTTTTAAAACATGTCATATTCGTAGGAAATTCAAATTAAAAACCCCAAAAGAGTAGGGAGTCTTTATTTAAAGCATTTTTTGAATTGATATCGTCATACCAATAGACTTCAAGCTATAACTATTATGCCAAACCATAACCATTTTAATAAATTTGACTCCAAGTTCCA
>NW_025856318.1:0-4096 GCF_002878395.1 Capsicum annuum | reverse complement strand
CAATATGTTTCTTATACATACTCAGATGAGTGATCGATTAATTACATATATATATATATATATATATATATATATAAGATATTTATATATATGAACTCTTGAATGCGTATATATATATATCACATCCACAAGTATATATTACCTTATAATAGAACACGTTTATTATATTCTGATGAATTATCGGTTATGTATTACATTATTATGACTGAAATAGTAACATGATATCATTATCTCAATGGTATGATATATATGTGTATATATATATAGACACACACATATTCATTATACAAAGATTATGCATGTTTAACGTCAATTAACGTATATACAAGGAAAATATTTATTCTATATACTGAAACATAAGTAAAAGACAAATATTATGTTTAACGTAATTTTTTTATTTTATTTGATATATTTTTTAGTATAATTTTTTTCAAAAAATTTAAGAATGATTAATTTTTATTATTATTATACTGGTTATCGACTACGTGCGATTATTATAATTTCAAAATTTTATATATAAATTACATTACATATATATAATTATTTTTAATGAAAATAATATATATATTAGATTACACATATATAATTATCGGTTACTAAAAATTATTTACTTTATAATTTTTTTTAGTTCAAACACCGACCATAAGTGGTCGGTTTTTAATATATATTTTTTTAAGTATTAGTAATCAGTTTTTAATATATTTTCTTTTAAAAAAAATATTAAAAACCGACCACTAGTGATTGATTTTGATATTTTTTTAATTTTTATTTGTAATATAAATAATAATTAATATAAAAATTAATGAAATAATTTTTTTTATTTTTTAGAATAAAAAAGCTACCACTTATGGTTGCTTTTTTTTTTTTAATTTTTTTTTTACAAAATATTACAAAAAACCGACCACCTTTTTATTTAGTAGTGAGTTGACTTTGTGTTTTTCTATATTAATTAAGTAATTTTAATATTAAGTGTGGGAAATTTTATGCGCAAAAGTCCCAAAACAATCCTAACGTCTTAGCGTACGCCCATACTTAAGGGCATAAATTGTTATGGAATGAAAGAGACAAGAAAGAAGGTTAAGCAGAAATTGAATGATAAATTTTGATATTGATTCTTTTCATTGATTCAAATAGAAGAGTACATCTCTCTATTTACAAGAACTAAGTAAAATAAATAAGAAAAATATGATATTTTCCTTATAGCTATTAGACTAAATATTCTGTAATTAATAAACCCTAAACTTAAAAGGAAGTAAATAATGCAAAATATTTTTAGACTAAAAATGAAAAAAATAAAAATATTCTACCATTAATGAAAATCTTAGGACAATTTCGCCCACAGATCGCTGTGGAGCTCGCCCAAAAATGTCTTATAAAACATTGATTCTAGCCTCAAAAACGCCTCATAAAACTAAAATGCTGATTCTCACTCCAGAAACACCTTACATTAAACGCTAACTCTTACTAACATTTCAAACAAAGGCAAGATAATTGTAAGCCATTTAGGTAAAGATTATCGAGGTCTTAATTAATTTGGTTATCGTCGAGAAATAGATTTATCAGGTAGGGGAAAGTCAATTTAAAGTTGTTTAGCATTTGATAGTTTTGTTTAATAAATTTGTAGTCGAATTCAAACAAAAATAAAATTTCAGTTTCTAATCAAAGTATTTTGCAATACTATAGATAAAACGGTACTTCATTGATGAGATTTTAACTAGTACATATTACAGCACAGAAACCCAACATGTCCTCTTTCCCTTCACATGGAATTACTACGAGGAGAATTGAAATTTAAGTTTATAATAAAGTTACTTAATAATAATAATCATTATTCATTACTATATGATCATCCCAAGCAGATACAGTATTTTCCTTTAGGCCCGGTGGCACATGTAGCACTTTGGTACTTGTCCTTCAAGATTTTCTGGCATGCTGCTATACATGCAGACAGTGTACATGGATTTAAGTCAATCCCAATTGCACTCTCCACCTTAATTGGATCACAAATAATTAAGGCCATAATCACCATCATTAGCACTAATCCACTCTTCCTTAATCCCTTTGCTTCCATTTCTTACTAGTACTAGTTGCTTTCTCTTTTCTTTTATGATGAAGTGATGCATAATTGGGTGATTTTTCATGTCTATTTATAGCACAAAATGTTGTGGTCCTATAGGTTCTTTCTCCATTCCTTTTTAATTTTTTCCCTCATTTTTGGTAAGTCAATTTGACTAAATTTCAAAGTTAAATTATATTATATTAATTATAATTTGAATTATAATTTAGATATTCAATAACTATAAATTACAATTTTCCTTTTTTCAATATGATTAAGAAGTATCATTTGACTTAAGGGAGCAATTAAAAATGAATGGAGGAAGTAATATTTTTTACTTTGACCAAATCCAACGCATTAATGTACTCTCTCTTATAGGCCAGTATTTATATTTATTTATTTATTTTTATTTTTTTTAATTTACATACATCTTGTTTATAATATTTCTAGTTATTATCCTTTATTTATTTTTTCCTTTATTCTCCCCCATTTTGACTTATTTGTGTCCTTTTCTTCGACTGCATTTATCTATTTTACCAAGTTTTTTCTTTTCTCTTTTACTTTTTTGATGGTTGGAAAATTTGGGTAAATTTAGATGCATCCCATTTATGTCATTGCTCATCATTCTCATTTATATTTGCTTTCCTGAAATCTCAATCTTTTCTCCTTTGAATTAATTTTCTTCTTACTACTTGGATTACGAATATTTGCAATTTATTTATTTTTCTTCAATCGTATATGAAAAAAGTAACGTGGCAGCGTTCGTGAGCCAAGATTTATAACGTGGTGGAGGGAGTATGAAGTTAGCATCGCTTTAGCCTTATTTGCAGCTTCCTATGTTATTATTATAAGCTTTGTCCAATAAGGAGCCTGCATTTGGGCTAATTCCTTTTGTCTTTTTATCTAATTGTGGGGTTACCTAAAAATACTTTTATGTACTACGATATACTAGCACTATCATCCAATGATATCTAAGTAATTAGAAATAAAAGTTAAATTCATCAGCTCTTTTACGAATTTGGAAATGAAATTGGAGCACCATTCTGTTTTATGATTGGAGGAAGAACAAGAGAGAGCACTAATTTAGATGCAGAGGAGGAGGAGTACTTATTTTTGGGTCCAGGGGACCAAAAATGGGGAGACATGGTTTTTTAGTCTTTTAGAATTTTTTGTGGTTCTATATTTTGTTGATTTTTATTCTTCGACGTAAGAGATTTAAAAATGTGATTTTCTTCAGTTTAAATATCAAACGGCCAACAGATGTCAGGGAAATGGCCCCAAGAAGAAAAACCATATGTATGAGAAATCTAAGTTAGAAAATGTGGTACGATGTAGGTGTTATTTTGTAGTTCGTCTTAGGCAACAAAACTTAATTAATGTCGCAATATTATTGGTGACCTCATTTTGCCTACCACAAACAAAAGAAATGGTGTTTCATAATTAGTTAATATTTTATATGGTGATGTAAGTTAAAAATGTTGTTTGAAGTTAGTGTACAAACAAAGTTCCACATTAATAATTTAAAAGACAAAAGAGAGGCTATTTATAAGGTGTTGAGTACCCTTAATTAGATGGAACCACCCTTCTCATCAAAATTTCAAGCTCAATAATGATGGTTCATGTTTAGGGAATCCAGGTACGGGAGGCATTGGAGGAATTATCAGGAACAGGAATAGGGATTGGATCTTGGGTTTCAACAAAGGCTTCCATGCAGCCTCCAACAATCAAATGGAACTTCCGGCTCTACTTGAAGGCCTTAAGCTTGCTGAGAACCAAAATCTCCGACCGGAGGAGATAAATGTGGATTCTAGGGAAATTATTTTGATGCTCAAAAACGGAAACTTACACTATGACTTTATTATAGATGCTTGCAGGTATGTGCTGAGAATGATAGGGAGACCACCAATAGTACACTGCTTTAGGGAACAAAACTCTGTAGCAGACACATTAGCAAACAAGGAAGCAATGGATAAACTTTTTGGAACCACAAATATTTTGGCAATTCCTTCGATGTATGCACAAAAATTTGTGTCACACCCC
>NW_025856317.1:193421-206913 GCF_002878395.1 Capsicum annuum | reverse complement strand
ATTCAATCAAATAATCAAAAAAAGCAATCATAGACTATACTTATATAGCCCATGATAAGGCGGATAGATATAAGTAGTAAACGTTATACTGTTGATAAGCAATGCATATGAATGAATTAATGCAAAGTAAATCCATTGTACCTTATCTGAGTTGAGTGCCATAATATACCAAGTGTATACACTTACTCTAACTAAACATATCACAAAGGCAGGACATATGAAGACCTCTCTTCTCTAGCACTATGGCTTATAGATGAAGGGGCCCCTAGGGATTTAGCAATATTCATATATGGATCATAGATGAAGGGGAACCTAGGGGATTTGAGAATATTCGTATACACTGCCTTGTCCCAGTCCAGGACTTTTAATAATAATCATCATAAATATACTTTATCTAGTACCAGAGAGATTTATTTATACTAAGTGCTAGACTCAAACTATGCTAAAAGTGTGTAAGTCTATAAATCAATTATCTGAGATCAAATTTGGATCTAAATTAGCATAATAGAATATAAAGGGTCAGAATCTCTCCTGACTAAAGTACATAGTAGTGGTAAAAGATTGGATAAACCATGGATGAAATCTATCTCGATATAATTTCCAAAACATCATCTTTAGTTCCAAATTCTCGTAAATTATTAAGAAAGGTAATACAATTCCCATTATAAAAGAATCCATTTTAAAAGTGAAAAGTGGGAATAAATACCTTGTTATAAAATTATTAAAATCATAGTTTTGGATGAAATCGTACAACTAAGTAAGCATGAATGCATTTAATACTATGCACACCAAAACTAGTATTGAATCAATAGAACTATAGGTGTCTAAGCATCTATAGATTAAAGCCACATTCATTATAATGATAGAATACTCACCTAGAGTCCAATTAGTATCTAAACCGTGGCCTCGGTACCAACAATATATAATTGGCATAATAGAAATACTATAATTCAGGAAACTACAATCCACTTCACTAAGTCAAATAATAAACCTTCAAAAAAAGGTTCCTCAAATTTAAGGTATGGTTAACATGCTTATAATCTTGGTGATAGGATTATATCGCCCTAATAAGTAGTTTATCTTAAGGGTTGGGTTAGATTTATACCCCGAATACCGTAAATAGGCTAAGCTAATAAATACTAGTCATAAACATGACCTATTGTCCTTACCTTGAATAAAATCTATACTATACACCATCTCATAAGGAAAAAAGACTAAAGTCTATCTTGATGCCAAAACACAATCTTCAATCATCCTTAAATCACCCGACTTTGCTCTATGCTATCAAAATACCACCAGACTATGAAAATTATAATATACACATCAATAGGAGTAAAATAGAAATCATATTTCAATATAAATAGTGAATGATCGTGTCAGAATTTGAGTCAAGCATGGGCCCATGGGTTCCTAAATGAAACCTAAAACTAAATTTAGCACACGGTCCATCAAAGGACGAGGAATGTGTGCTCAAAGTTAAGAATAAAATAAGCAAAAATTAGAGCCTAATCATCCCTTAAAGCCTACGGTTTTTAAGAGCTAATTTCTAACAATTTACAATAAAAAGGGATGGAATTTGACAGAAAATAAAATGGCTAATGACAAAAGAGTGTTGGGCTAACTTAACTCAGTTTCAATGGATGCCCACACTTTTCACACTCCAACTTCTCAAAAATAGAGGGAAATGTTTGAGAAATAAATGGAAAAATTAGTGAATAAGGGTGGAGGGGGGGATTTAACACCTCATGTGACGCTAATGAGGTTGCTTGGTCGCTCAAGAGACTACCAATTAAGAAACACATGTTAGCTTAAGAGGGTGGGCAAGGAAAATGGTGATCGCTAAAGAGGCACCCTAATTGGTAAAGTGAACAAGGGACGCTTAAGCGGCTCTCATCCGGACAGCCAAGGCCGCTAAACTAACTCAATTTTGCTGAAGAAATTATAATTTAATCAGTTATTTAGGTGCATAAGCGGTTGCACCAACAACTTGAGGTATTAGATATTTCTAAGTCCAAATGGACTCCGATTGGGTGCTTTAGATTAGTTTGGAACCCCATATATGAAAACAAACTATGCTATCTGTAATACCCTATATTTTCGTGCTAGAATTCTAACTGTCATTCCTGCGCATCTAAGATCTAATCCAAGTGATTCTCACATGAATACAAGTTTCATGATCATTATCCTAGTCTATGGAGTATTTTATAGGTGGAAAATTTTTATATCAATGACCTAGAACAAGGTTGAGCTAAGACCAATTGATTCATCCAATGTTTGAATTTGATTCTACAAGGGTCAACTTCAAATGTGAATATCTCTTAATATACATGTAATTTATTATCTCAAAACCTATCAAATTGTAGATAATTGAATTATCTTTCCAACGATACTAATTTCTAAAAAATCCAATACCCGAGCAAAGAGTTATGCCTATTTTTGTGAGAGGCAGTAAGGGTATGCGATGGGCAATGCGCTGCCCAATCAAATGTGTTCGATTGGGAGTACGAGGCATACTTAAATATCTTCCATAAGGTGTGCGACAAACACCTTAAGGTCTGCCATGGGTTGTGCGCCGCATACCTCACTTCCAAGTGCCAAAAACACTCCTATATATGTCTATAACACGGGATTTAACTCTGACAACATCAAAATAAGTTTACTTTCTCACAAAATCACCAAGAACAACTTTTAGGGTTTTAACATAAGAACCCCAATAGCAAGAGATTCAAACATGAAAATTCTATAATTTTTACATATTCAGAATCCCCGTTTGAAAAGTCATTCAAAGCTTTAAGTTTAAGGTATGTGGGGTTTTTTCAACAAGAACGCTATTTCGTTCTTGTGCCCAAAAATACTTTCTTTTATGAAGTTATGGATTTCATATGTTTTACTATGATTTTGAAGCATGAACTTATATCCTATATTAATTATCATGAGATTTTGATATTTTTGATATTTTAAAAGAAGAATTATATGAGAATGATGATATTTTGTGGCCTATAATTGGATTTTACAGATTTTGAAGGGATTTATATATGTTTATGATGTAAAGCTTGAATCTTGATAAGTTTTAATGTGATATTGAGACATGAGTTTTGAACTCTATTTAAGATTGTTGTTTTTGAGAAATCATGTATTATAAATACCTTGAGTTTGAATGATTTGAGATGCTGAAGAAGCTTTGACCCTTCGGTCTTAAAAAAGGGTGTTTTTGAACTCAAGATGAGAAAAGAAATCCACTTTTATTGATTATTATAAAAAAGGTAGCAAGATGGCTCCCGTTGTGAATTGTTGAACTATTTATTAGTGAATTTTCTTTTGAAAAGATCTGAGCTAAGTTCGGGAGTAGTCTTTAGCACCAAGCGGGAGTTATAGCTATTTTGGTACTTCCCTAGAACTACGTGCCCCCATAGGATGTGATCCTGAGGCTGATTTATATAGTGATCACTATTGTTTGGATTGATAATTTAAGGTCCTACTCCAATGGCAAGGAATCGGGCGACTCTCCCCAACGTGGGTAGAATGTTGGACTCCATGTAGCTCACATGGTTTATGTCGGTTATGAGAGACTCCCAATGTGTGTGTGTGTGTACTCTTCTATCTAAGATGAAAATATATTCACTTAAAAGACTGAGCTTAAGAAAGTTATTATTTTCAAAAGATTGAAAGGATATTTTCTAAAGAGAATTGTTATGAGATTTGATTGCTTTGATGATTTGAAAACGAGATGAGAGTGAATTGAGAACTTATTGTAATGACTCACTTGCTTTATTTTACATGCATTATTCATCCATGATTTCAATGATTTAATTCAAGCTAAGTGAGTCATTTATATCAGCATGCATAATCTTATAAACTGTGATGATATTAAGATATTATTTTATATATGCATTGCACCCCCATATGATCGATACATTTTCATGGTACTGACCCACATATTCGTATGTGGACTATATTTTCTCGGAATATAGGTACAAGGTATAGTGTACATCTTCAGATCCAGTCAGTTCGCAGCATCCAGTCAGCAAGTAATGAGTCCTTTTGATTTAAGGGCTTAATTTAGTTATACAGTTCGAGAAGTGTTGTATTTTTTTTATTCAACCATATTGAGCTGGGATAGTCGGGAGTCATGACCCGGTTACCTATAGTCAGTACTAGTAGAGGCTTCATAGACAGTCAGTAGAAGTTGATGTATTCAGTTTTAGTTTTGGTTGTAAAAGCAGAGTTGTAATCTTGTAAATTCAGTTTTGTATTGATCAAATTCAGAAAAGAGGTATTTTCTGCATATTTATATAGATTTATACTTTTTATTTTGTTGCTTATAAGTTATGCTAGTATAAGTGTTAGCTTAGGGTCACTTGTGACCCTAAGCACCGCATGACATCTCTGGACCCGATTCCAGGACGTTACAAACTTGGTATTTGAGCATAGAGTTCAAGTGTCCTAGGGTGTCTATGAAGCCGTGTCTAGTAGAGTCTTGCAAAATGGTACGAAGATGTTTATACTTTTCTTCAAGAGGCTATAGGGAATTTAGGAAATGTCTCTATTCTTTCAAGTCTTAAATCGTGCTATAGAAATGTTCTCTAAGAAACTTATACAGATTCTCATCTTACTCTCGTTAGGCCATCTCTGCCTTATTTCCTAGGTATCAGAAACAATTGAGCTTAATTCTCCATAGATAGTTATGGAATTGTAAGAGAGCTACAAAAGTATCCTATTAGTACTTTTGAGTTTCGAAAACTTAAGTACTTTATCAGGCCTGTAGGAATCTTGCACTAAGCCCAAGTCAGATATGCTTTCAAATTTCTCCTCAGAATCCATAATGATAATTAATACTTCTCTATCTATGTACTGTTCTTGAGGTAACATGTTCGGAAAGTTCCAATTTCCTCCCCAGATAATGCTTTTATATTTACTAGCAGAAGTTTCAGAAGTTTCATAAAGTGGCTTGAGAGGAGCCTTATAGTTTGTTATAAGTCCTTCAAATTTAAGTTATGCCCTCGTTCTTATGAGTTATTCAATTAAGATAGAGTAAGGTGTATTCTTAGATCATTGAATGTTGTGTGTCAAGTTTCTATATCTAGTATTACATAATTTTGTTATCATTGTGTTTGTGAAAAATCAAAGTCTAGTGAAGCCGTGTGGGGCCTATTTCGAGTCACTAGCATAGTTTCTTTGTTATTCATCTAATTTTCTTGTTCAAAACATAAAACCAAAGTCTAGTGAAGCCGTGTGAGGCCTATTTTGATTCACTAGCAACTTGTTGTTTATCTTGTTGTTCTAGTGTTAGTTGAAAGTGTGAGTTTCCGTGTAGTGATAGAAGTAGTAACGTTTAGTCGAAAGTCTTGTGTTATTTGAACTTGTGGGTTTAGAAGTGTAGTGGCAAGAATAGTGGTAAGGATAATTTATTGAATATGTATAGCTGAATTTTTGCTTATGATTGAATTAGTAATAAAGTGATATACCCTTGTTTGTTAGTTTAGTGAAGTTAGAGAAGGAGATTATTAGTTAAGGTGGATTGTTGTTTGCTTGAAGTATAAAAAGAGTTATTGATGGTATTTGTTGTGCTAGGAAAGTATAGGTTTTGATAGAAGTGCTTGGTGGTTGAGTATTGTTAATTTAGGCTTTCTTGAGATTGCAAGAGAAAGTTTAGTTAAAATTTATAGAGCTATGAAAGTAATTTAGGTGTGAAGATGGGTAAATAGTAATGATGTGAAGAAGGAGGATGTGTTAACAGATTATGAATAAGATAGGCCATATGATTATGCTCGATTGTCATTGTGTACTAGTTTTTCTTAATGCTATGTTCTATCGTTTTGAAGTGAAAATTGTGTGTAAGCTTGGGTTGTAAATCACGTTTAGCTCTAGATATTAAGTTTGAATGGTTGATGGTTTGGTTGTTGATGCTAGTGATATGGAGGTGATCTAGTAGGCCTGAACAGTGTATGCAAGAGTGTAAGATCATGTGTTTGTAATTAAGCATGATGTAGAGGTGTGCCCAAGGTGCTATGGGACTGTATTATATTTCGAAGATTATTGCATATGATGTGGTTAGTAGTAACGTTAGTTGCTAGGTGGAGAAAGGATAGAAAATTTATGATGTTCTTGAAAGCTAAGTTAAGGAGTTATGATTGATGATGTTGAGCCTTTTAAGTATGATTATTATTCTCATGGTTTGGGAAAAATATAAGTATAAAAGTGTGATCTTGGTAGGCTATGATTATGTTATTAGAGATATAGGTATGGTTTCAAATGAGAGTGTAAGTCTTTGATGATGATTTTTGAAGCTAGAAAGTTAAGGATGGCATATGGATGGGTTGTTCAAGAATGAAGTCAGTAAGTTCGACATTATCTTATTCTAGTGAGTTTAGCATTTATGTATAGATATTAGAATTATGAAATTATGGCTTAATCTCGAGGATATGGAGTAGACCATCATGCTAAGAATACTAGCTTTGACCTAAGGAGGAGATGGTTAGTGAAGAACCAAACCAAGTTTTGAGAATTAAATTGTGATACATGTCAATAATGAGTTATGATGAGATAGTGATCCCTTCTTACTCTAGAGTATTCCTTGGATTTCAGTCATTACAACACCAAATCCATCACTTGCTTGACAAATCCATGCCACAATCCTATGCTTATACCTATCATGTGTGCTCAAGCCCATTCTCATCTTCTAGCAAGCATGCAACAACTTCACTCTATGATTTGAGGTATCTCTTATGAATCTATGAACTCCATTCTTATGTTGAATAGCTTATGATAAGTATAAACTCATGTTTCAGAGTATGACTAGTTTTTAAACTCATGATACTAGTGAAGTTCGCGTTATATCATGCATGTCCTCAGCTTAGATTTCTTTAATGAATCCATGCCTTTGATATTTTATTCCTTAGGCCTAAGATAAGTGTTAATGTTATGTATTGTAGTTTCCGTGCTTTAGGTTCTTATGTGTTAGCCCTTCGGTGACCTCTTCCTATTTTAAGATAGTGGCGATGATTATGGATAAGCAATGGTTTAGATGTGTGAGAGTTGATGACCCTCATTAAGAAAGATTATTTATACTTTTCTATCTAATTCTAAGGTATAAAGTAAGATTGAGGCCAAGTCTTTGATACATGTCATGGTTAGTTAGAAATTATGTAGGTTTTTAAGAATAGTGCAAGAAAATTATCGTTGATAAAGGTTTAGAAAATATGCGAAGTATGCCTTTAGGGGTATTTCCCTTAAATTTATATGTGATTTTTAATGATAGGCTTGAATGTCATGTTGGGTGTAAGATGATGAATGCAATATGCACTAATGAATCCATATCAAGAGTTTTAAATTAGTCATTGAAGTGGTAAGGGATGTTATGCTTAGGGTGTGAGCTCTAAAAATATATAGAATATTGAACCTTGTGGTTTAGACTAGTATTATGGTTTGGCATGTTGTATCTTGTGATTTTGTGTTAGGCTTGATCATGGTGAGAGGACTTAGTTTAGTTTAGACCTTAGTAGAAATATTTTACAGTGCCAATATGAGAATTATAAGTTGAATCAAATGAGTATGGTATTTAAGGGGAATAGTATAGTTGAGAGAGAATTTGAGAAGTGATGCTAAGCTTGAATATAAGAAGTTGTGTTTCCTACGGCCTAGAAATCCTATCCTAGTTTATGAGTTATTTAATTATATTCCATGCTATAGAGTTATATCAATGTTGTAATTCCTTAGTCAAATGTCTTGTTCGGAGCATGCCCAAAATTCTTTGCTCTCTAATGTCAATAGAATTTTGTAGAAAAGTACTGAAGAAATACTCCATTTGAGTATGGGTAGTCAGTATGATCCAGTCCATATAGCCTGTAATCTAATTTAGCAAGCAAGGAGATAAGCTCCTATAGATTCTTAATTTTCCAGCTAGTCTTACTATCCATAGTCTTATATGTATGTACATTCCAAGAGGCAATGTTTTTGTATCCAATTAAAAGTATGAATTCAGCTCAGTTCATGCATCAGTTTCACTTTCAGATATTAAGTCATGATTCAGTTCGTAAGTATCTGTGTAGTATCACAGTCTCTTCCTAGTATTTTCATCAAATTATTATCATTCGGGGATGAACGATACCAAGAGGGGGATGTTCTAATACCCTAAGTTTTCATGTCATAAACCTCTTATCCTTTCTCATGAGATAAGATCTAGTGCAAAGTAATGGTTACTCATAAGTTGACACTCTCTTTTCTATCTTAGCCATATAGTTATTTTTCATGAGGACTCATGCACTTGCAGACCAGTTCAGTAGGTCATTATTCTTGAGATCCTGTGATTCAGTTCTATCAGTTACACATGATATCTTGAAGACTAATATTCCTCTGTGTTTCAGGTAAATTATCCACATTCGAGGACGAATGTTCCCAAGGGGGAGATTATGCAATACCCCATATTTTTGTGCTAGAATTCTAACCGTCGTTCCTGCACGTCTAAGCTCTAATCCAAGTGATTCTCACATGAATAGAAGTTTCATGATCATTATCCTAGTCTATGGAGTAATTTAGCGGTGGAAAATATTTATAGCAATGACCTAGAACAAGGTTGATCTAAGACCAATTGATTTATCCAAAGTTTGACATTTGATTCTACAAGGGTCAACTTCAAACTGAATATCTCTTAATATAAATGGAATTTTTCATCCCAAGACCTATCAAATTGTAGATAATTGAATTAGTTTTCCAACAATACCAATTTCGCAAAAATCTGATACCCGAGCAAAGAGTTATGCCTATTTTTGTGAGAGGTAGTAAGGGTATGCGATGGGCAATGCGCCGCCCAATCAAATATGTGTGATTGAGAGTGAGAGGAACACTTAAATGTTTACCATAAGGTGTGCGACACACACCTTAAGGTCTGCCATGGGTTGTGCGCTGCATACCTCACTTCCAAGTGCCAAAACCACCCCTATATATGTCTATAACAAGGGATTTAACTCCACACAACATCAAAATAAGTTTACTTTCTCTCAAAATCACCAAGAACAACCTTTAGGGTTTTAACATAAAAACCCCAACATCTAGAGATTCAACCATAGGAATTCTATAATTTTTACATATTAAGAATCCCCGTTACGAAGGCTATGAGAGTCACCCAAAAGTTCGTGAATGGCATTACATCATTCAGAAAGTCATTCAAAGATTCAAGTTTGAGGTATGTGGGGTTTTTCAACAAGAATACTCTTTCGTTCTTGTGCCTAAAAATAATTTCTTTTACGAAGTTATGGATTTCATATGTTTTACTATGATTTTAAAGCATGAACTTATATCCTATATTGATTATCATGAGATTATGATAATTTTGATATTTTAGAAGTAGAACTATGTGAGAATGATGATATTTTGGGCCTTATAACTGAATTTTCTAGATTTTGAAGGGATTTATATATGTTTATAATGTAAAGCTTAAATCTTGATAAGTTTTAATGTGATATTGAGACATGAGTTTTGAACTCTATTTGAGATTGTTGTTTTTGAGAAAACATATATTGTAAATACCTTGAGTTTGAATGATTTGAGATGATGAAGAATCTTTGACTTTTCGATCGTAAAAAAGGGTGTTTTTGAACCCAAGATGAGAAAAAAAATCTACTTTTATTGATTATTATAAAAAGGGTAGCAAGATGGCTCCCATTGTGAATTGTTGAACTATTTATTAGTGGATTTTCTTTTGAAAAGATATGAGCTAAGTCCGGGAGTAGTCTTTAGCACCGAACGGGAGGTATTTCTGTTTTGGTACTTCCCTAGAACTACGTGCCCTCATAGGATGTGAGCCTGAGGCTGATCTATATAGTGATCACTAGTGTTTGGATTGATAATTTAAGGTCCTACTCCAATGGCAAAGAATAGGGCGACTCTCCCCAACGTGGGTAGAATGTTTGACTCCATGTAGCTCACATGGTTTATGTCGGTTATGAGAGACTCCCAATGTGTGTGTGTGTACTCTTCTATCTAAGATGAAAATATATTCGCTTGAAAGACTGAGCTTGAGAAAGTTATTTTTTTCGAAAGATTGAAAGGATATATTCAAAAGAGAATTGTTATGAGATTTGATTGCTTTGATGATTTGAAAACGAGATGAGAGTGAATTGAGAACTTATTGTAATGACTCACTTGTTTTATTTTACATGCATTATTCATCCATAATTTCAATGATTTAATTCGAGCTAAGTGAGTCATTTATATCAGCATGCATAATTTTATAAACTGTGATGATATTACGATATTATTTTATATATGCATTGCACCCCTATATGCTTGGTATGTTTCCATGGTACTGACCCACATATTCGTATGTGGACTATATTTTATCGGAATGTAGGTACAAGGTATAGTATACATCTTCAGATCCAGTCAGTTCGCAGCATCCAGTCAGCAAGTAATGAGTCCTTTTGATTTAAGGGCTTAATTTAGTTATACAGTTTGAGAAGTGTTGTATTTTTTTTATTCAACCGTATTGACCTGGGATAGTCAGGAGTCATGACCCGGCTACCTATAGTCAGTACTAGTAGAGGTTTCATAGACAGTCAGTAGAAGTTGATGTATTCAGTTTTAGTTTTGGTTGTAAAAGCAGAGTTGTAATCTTGTAAATTCAGTTTTGTATTGATCAAATTCGGAAAAGAGTTATTATTTGTATAGCTTTATTCTTTTTATTCTGTTGCTTATAAGTTATGCCAGTAGAAGGGTTAGCTTGGGGTTACTTGTGATCCTAAGCACCGTGTGACGTTTCGAGACCCGATTTCAGTGCGTTACACTATCATACCTAATTTAATATTTCAAAATTAATAGAATTATCAAATCTTTCATCTAAGATTGTTTTGAATAAATATAGGGTCCATATCTATAGTTTAATTTTTTTATAGAATCCGCCTAATAACCCAAAATGAGTCTGGAAGTCTTGGGGCCTGAACCAGGGGTTCCCTATCCTAAAATCATTGTTTCGAGACTGATAGCACTATCAAAATTCTCAACCGAGGTCTTTTACTATGAGTTTTGATCTGATACTAATTCCTAAATAGTTAGCTCCAAAAAAAAGGGAAATGAACCTAAATCCTAATGAACTGTATCATAATCAAACCGATAATTCTGAAAAGTCAAAAATAAATTGTAGCCATTGTGGAAGGACTCAAAATGACAATAATGCATGAAAACTAAGAAAATGTCCCAGTGTCATTATACATTACTACCATTTATTCAATCTGAATGCTCTAATCATTTTTATCTAGTTATACTAGAAAGCATGCAAGTAGCGAATGAATAAGAAGTCATAAATAGGCGCAACTTTCACTTTATTTTTGAAAAAGAATTATAGTTTCCTGTGTCACTCTAATTTAGCTTGAACAAAATTCAATCTCCACTCTTCATTATTACGTTCCATTCAATCCTACTCACTCCTACATCGCCGACTTTTTTTATCATTAGTATTGCTCATATACTAGACCTTAGGTAATTGATTTCCTATTTCATTATTAATATGTTGTTAGAAGGTTTATTTTGAGACTTAGCATTATTTATTTTGTTTCTTTCATCAATTATCTGGTTTACTTACCTATTACAGAAGGTGTAGTAGGTATCATCATGATTGAGATTTGATTTATAACAAGTTAGTATTAGATCCTACAATCTATTGCCATAACAAGTACTAGTTGGTTCTAGTAGAGTCTTACAGATCAGTTTAGAGATGTACATTATCTACCAGTGAAAGGATATAGCAATTTAGGAAAAATCTCTTTCTTCTATCTGATCATGCTAAACTAATTTCATGCATTATACTATGGAGATTCTATTTGATAAGACAGAGAGAATTTAGAGATTTGTGAGAGGATTGACTTTCTGGATTTAGGAGTCGTGTTCCCTACAGCTCAATTTGGAGCTATTTTTCAAAGGGAAGTTTAGATAGCTAAGAAGCTTTAGCTTATTGATCATGAGGAGTTTGGTGATTTGAGGAACAAAAGGTCTCAGATTTTTGTCAGTTCAGTGGTACCTCATCTGGAGGTAGAGGTTCCTTCAAGGGAGGCTTTTATTCTCAACTTAATAGCCTGTTCATAGGGCTATCCATGTATCCAAGATTAGGTGTTTTTAATAAGACTTCTTTAGTCTAGGATAGACTTGTAATGATTTTTCCCAAAGGTACTCTGGTAGTGGTGGCCATTCTAATTATATAGGGTCTTCCTCATAAATAGTGGTTCTCAAGTATTGTTATAAGTGTGGTAGTCTAAAGAATCTTAAGAGGTTTTTTCCTTAACTTAGAGGTGGGAGCCTTCAATAGAGTTCTCAGGCTCAAGTAAGAGTAGCAGCTTGCCCTGCTAGGGGTTGGGGTGGATTTTAGACAAGTAGAGGTGCATCATCTGTCAATCGAGGAGATGGTAGGAGAGTTATTACGACAGGACAGGATAAGAGTCAATGTTATGCTTTTCTAGATAGATTCAAGTCGGAGTCCTCATATGCGGATATCATAGCTATTGTTTGATTATTCCATCAACCTGCTTCTTGGCTCTATTTTGTCCTATATGTGTGAATATTTTTCTTCAGATCTTAATATAATATGTGATTAATCTATATTTACTAAATTTGTATTGTGAGTTGGATTATATAAAAATGTATTCCACACATCAAGTTACATGTTCAAATATATGACTGCATTTTTTGAAAGATATAATTTTGTAGTTTTTTATATGTTTATTTTAATTAGTTTTATATCTTTTATAATAAATATTTATATTTATGTGATTTTTATTTAAACAGACATAAAACTATTATTTTTTATTATTTAATTTTATAAAATAATTAAAAAATCATCTCTCAATGAATCTTTTAAATGAATCATTAAAACAACTAAAGCTAATTTTAAATTAGTTAGTATACATTATAATTTGAAGATCTTAAGATATGACATATTTTAACTAAAATGCTGCATTTGTTCATGTCTCACAAAATTCTTGGTTGATGTTAAAAAAAATCTTGGTATATATATTATGTGATTATTTTGTGTTAGTTTATTTGTATAGTAATAATGTATACATTTTAAGAAATAATATAAATATCATAAAGGAAATAATGTGTTTTCTATTTTCTATGTTCTAAAGAATTTTTTTTGAATAAATTAATGTCCTATTACGTATCTCAAGATTAAAACAAATAGTGGATTAACATTCCTCATCATTTAGTAATAGAATTTTTTCCTACTATATCTTCCACACAATTTATTTAGAGAGTCATATCTTTTGATGTAGTTTCCTACTATACATCTAAGTAGGATTATATATGTATCAATCAAAACCAGATGAAAATAATAATTTGTTTGAAATATTATTTATAAAATTTATATATATATATATATATATATATATATATATATATATGTATGTGTGTTTATTGAGACAATTCATTCGATATTTATATCTCATAACATTTAAAAAAAAAAAATCAAAATAAGTATAAAAAAATTGCATACATCTAATTAATT
>NW_025856317.1:115752-190421 GCF_002878395.1 Capsicum annuum | reverse complement strand
ATTTTCAAAAAGTTAGGGATAATTACTTTGCATATCTGGCTCTATCTTCTATGTTGCATCGTAAATCAAAGGGTTCTTCCATTAAATCTATACTAAATCAATATGCTTACACCTCAACTTCCTAGTTTGGCCATTGAAATAAGCTATGCGCTCCTCCTTAAATAACAGATTCTGATCAAAATAAACTGAATCCCATTGAATCATATAAGAACCATTAGAATAATATTTCTTTAATATCGAGAAATGGAAAATTGGATGCACCAGTGAAAGAATCAAAGGTAAAGCTAACTCATCGATCCTCTCCTAAATTTGTTAAAGGATCTCAAAAGGGCTAATAAATTTGAGTTAAGCTTGCACTTCTTCCAAACCTTATCATGAAATTTGTCACGACCTATTTCTAAGGACAGAATGATGCCTACTATAACCCACCTGTAGGTAAGACAACTACTAGTGTAAAACTACTAGTAACAAACTACGAAGAGGTAGTAAAGGGAAAATGCAGAATAATTATTATAAAAGACTAATATATATAAGACAACCCCAAAACCTAATAGAATAAGTATAAGAGCTTATAATATAATAAGAATACAAAATAATATACTAAATAAATACACTGATACAACCTATCTCTAAATAAAACAAAGAGATTGGTCTAATCTATAAGGGGAAAAATAGTAATACTCTAAACGCCAGGAGCTCACCCTAAATCTCTGATCCATATCTGCTTTGCACGAGACACATAATAATTGCGAGAATCCATACTATGATCTGCAGGCTATAGAGGTGTAGTATTAGTACCAAAACAAGGTACTCAGTAGGAAACTATCGACTGAGCTCCAAAGATAATATAAATATAAATAACATACAAGCAAGAATGTAAAATATACCCAAGTATACAAAAAACTAACATAATAAAACTAAGGAGGCCATAAGGATGAACTATTCGATCCGAGCCATACTCAGGAGACAAAGAACTACATCGTATATCACTGGCTAATATGCAAACAAGGGTGGAAGAAAAATATATAGTAGTATACAAGGCTAACGAAATGATATACAACATGAGTAACTAAAGAAAGAGAGGGATATCCGGTAATACTATAGTTATATATACGTATGTATACATATACTAGCATCTTAAGGCCCTTAATCATAGTAGAAGCTACTAATAACATAATCAGGGCCTAAAACAATAATGTCTAACCATGAGATAATCATGCATAGTAAAATAACCGTAAGAGAAAGCAATCAGAATTATACTTCGAATCTCAGTCCCAGTCCAATATCAATATTTCACAAACTAAACATAATAACAATAATACAGCAATAGGCCTAGCCTAGATAAACAATACATAAATTGGGCCTCATTACTTGGAGGGCTTAATCAGCGTATAACCTAAAGAAAATAATACTCATAACACATACCAATGCAACCCCCTATAAGACTGATAAATATAGGAATCAAATAACATACGGGTGATATACAATGCATATGTAGAAGGAATGCAAAGTAAATCCATAATATTATAACCGATATAAGTGCCATAATGTAACCTAGTGTGTACACCTTCTCCAACTCGATGACACGCAAAGGTAGGACCTATGATGATTTCTCATTTCTAGAACAATAGATCATGGATGAAGGGTCCCTTAGGGGGTTTTTATTACCTATATACACCAAACTGGTCCCGATCCAGGACTTCTGGTAATAATCATTATCATTAATCTACTCCCTCCAGCACCAGAGCGATGCATATATATAAATACACAGACTCAAATTATGGCTAAAAGAGTGTATATTCATAAATATATTACCTAGAGTAAACGATAAGACTAAAACATCATAGAAGTGTAGAAAACATTGCAATATCCCTCGACTTATTTAAATAGTTATGATAAAACCACGAACTAAAATCTATCTCGGTCAGATTTCCAAAACATCATTTATAGTTCCAAAAGCTCATAAATCATACACTAAAGTGGTATGATTCCTCTTATGAAATAATTTATTTTAAAAGTGAAGAGGGGGAATAAATCCCCTTTTAAGAAAACAGTAGTAAAAATATGTTTAAAATTGGAACTGTACCACATAGTGAGCATAAAAATGTTGAATCGATGCAATGCCATAACTAGTATCAAAAAAATATAAGCTTCCATATCTAAATGTAAATAGATTAAAGAATATCCTTTTTAAGTATGAATCACTCAGCTAGATCCCAACTAATATCGTAATCACAGTCTCGATCCTAATATTATATATCCAACATAACCATAATCTGGGAAACAAGAATAATCCACCGACTTAGATATTAAAACTTAGAATAGAGGTTTATTAGCCTCAACTATGACTAATAAGCTATCAGCCTAGGTAGCAGGATCCTAAAGGCATAACATATATTTTATCTTAAGGGTAGATTCACTCTTTTAGTCCCCGAACTCATAATTTAGGCTAAGTCATGGTGTTTTACCGATAATCACATCCTAACATCCCTATCTAACATGTAACATTTATAATACACTATCTCGTGAAGAAGATTACAAAATATGCTATCTCGGGGCGTGCTAGTTGTTTACATCCATTAGTTCAAACTATAAATCCTTGAGTCTCTCATAAATTATCCAATTTTTCTTCACAATCTCAAAATACTACCACATTATCAAAATAGTAAACTGCACATTGTTAGAAGTAAAATGATACCCATATTGCTATTTATAGGGTAGAGTTGAAATTTAGGTCAAGAAGGGGCCCATGGGGTCTATAAGGAAAATTTAAATTATATCCATCATGAGGTCCCTAGAAGAAAAAGGAATTCGTACTTAAAAATTGAGCACAAATGGTGCATGAATTGGGGCACAAATTAGCCCATAACGTTTTGGAATGTAAGACCTAATTTCTATGAATTTACCATGAAATAGGGTATTAATTCAAGGGAAATTTAATTAGAAATGACCAAGGAGTTTTAGACTAGCTTACCATAGCTTCAACGGATAATTCCCCAACTTTCCTCTCTTTGATATCTCAAATTAGTGTGAAAATGGCAAAAGAAATGGTGGAAAATTGAGTCAGAAAAGGTGACTAAAAGTTCCCAAGTGCCACAAAAGTGGAAAACCTTGTGTTAAAGGGCCTACTGCTAAAAATCCTACTGCTAAAGCAATATCACGGTCGCTAAAGTGGTCTAAACCTTTGCATGGGTACCGCTAAAGTGACCCTTATGGCGGGGTTTGCTTAAGTGGGCCCTTTGTTGCTAAAGCGGACCTTAGCCAATAGGACAGGGCCACTTAAGAAGCTCATGGGAACTAAAGATCTGGCCTTTAAAGAAGCTTGATGAGCGCTATAGAGGTCTTATCAAGTACTGGGTACTAGAATTTTCTATGTCAAAGAATGGACTCTAATCGAGTGATCGAGATTTGTTTCACTACTATAAATTACCCTTATTGCAATGAACTTTTTTTACAATGGTTCCAAAAGCATTTCAATAGACCCTCTATTACAACGGTTACAACCGTTGCAAAATAAAATTATTCTAGTAGGACTATTTTATAATATAACCTTTGCCATTATTGAATAATCATTAAAATAGAGTGTATTATAGCAATGGTTGTACGAACCGTTGCCATAGAATCATTTATGGCAACGCTCTATTAAAATAAAAAAGCTATTGTAATGGTATATCTATTCCAACTAAAAAATTTTGCTAAGTCCGCCAACAAAAACCTTTTATTCTCCAATCCGCCAGAAAAATCCTTTCATCACTTTTCATCTAGCATACTCCAATTCGCCAAAAAGTTTTCACTAAGTTCGATCCGCCATTACTCCGACCACCATATATCAATCATAATATCATTGCTCCGACCACCATACGCCGACCATCATACTGTTGCTCTGACCACCACTCTTCTCTGATTGTACCACTAATCCTACCACCATACCTTGATTTTAATGCTGCTCCGACCTTCACTTTAAGTAGAAATATGTATTTGAATCCCAAGTTGGGTGGGTTTGGGGTTGGAGGTATGTTGGTGTCGTATTCTTTTTATCATGCCAGATATTTTCATCTTTCCCTCTTTAATACTAATCTTACAAAGTTATCTTCTCCATGTTACACATTTCTTTTGTCCTCTTTTAAATTCTAAAATTTGCTCCAATTTTTCTATGATTTATAACTGGCATTGATCTATGGTTTTATTCAATCACTAATGATAACTTGGTGTCTCTGTACCTATCAATTTTAGATAAAGTTTCTATTTTCACATTATTTTTTGGGTATTTTTGGCTCTTGGTTAGAAACAAACAAGAATGGGTATGGATCGAGAAGGAGGATCCTCTAGATCTTGTTACTATTCAATGCTTGGAATTCATAAAGATGCCTTCTGCTCTGACATTCACTCCGCTTATCAGAAATTAGCTCTAGTACGTTGTAGGTTCTTCACCTAGAAAAAACATTTAAAATAATTTTTTGTACAAATATATAGTACTTAGTATGTAGTAATATGCGTGAGATTTGGCTATAGAATTGTTTGGTTTTGATGTTCTAGGATCTTGCATTCCCTATTTCTAGGATTGTTATGCTTGTTTATGCGCTTTCCAGTATTTTTAGTATTTTTGTCGAGTCGAGGGTCTACCAGAAACAAACTCTCTACTAGCATAAAGGTAGGGGTAAGGTCTGCGTATATCCTAGAAGTTTTATTACAGAAAATGCTAAATACTAGAATAAAATAGGTTTAAATGAAAGGGAATAGACGTAGAGGATTCACATAGCTAATCCCCTGCTAAATTTTTGTAGTTGCTATTGTAATCTTGCATATATGGCATTACTCTTCTCTTGAACAGAAGACTTTTAAGTACTTTCAAGAGAGCCTCTCATTTTTTTGAATCTAATTTTTAAAGTGTGCAACTTCATTCTCATTTCTCCATACTCTGCATCCATGAATTAATGGTATGTAGTTCTTTGAGTTTTAGAGTATGTCCTTGAGGAAAGATTCTTCAATTTTGTTAACTTGTCAGGCTTTTGAATTCTTAAACGGTGACTTGACGAAGAACCAGAAAAAGAAAATTCAAAAAAAAGCTAAGCGGATAGTTTACAAGTGATATCCAGACAAGACAATATAGTTTTCTGGAGGTTACCTTAGGTGCTAAATATTCTACTTCAGTAGATCGTTGGTCCCTTGCTTGCATTTTCTTTGAGCTCATCAAGGGTGATGTTCTTTTTGATCCTCACAATGGTGACAATTATGATAGGGATGGGGTACAAGAACTTTACTTTTGATCATTTTGACATGCACAAACAAGTTTCTTTGATAGGATTTTGAATAGTGTATAAACCTATTTGTGGCTTAAGCTAATTATCATGTGTTGTATGTTATAAGTATGATGTGCCTACTGGTGGACTCTTAATGTCTTGGAAACCTATTGGTGTATCAAAAGGGCTTTCATTTTTGATTGATGGTTCTTGAAACTTATGTGAACAATGTTGTGGTTTTGGTGAGGTAATGGTATATTGGTATGGACTACGTATACTTACCCTCTCTAGACCCCACTTAATGGGAATATACTGGGTATGTTGTTATTGTTGTCCCCTTATTTTGGTTGATCAGGAGAGTAGGTGTGGTAGGGGGAAAATGGTCATTTTATTCAAGCTGTCTTACTTTAGCTTATGTCTAATTTATATGTGGACTTGCTTATTTCAGCAAAGCAGGCCTTTCACTTTTGGTGGAATATAATGATAAGAATATATTTGAGGTGAGGCTCAAGGAAATGAAATCTACATTAACAACTCAGCTAGCAGAAGAAGTTGCTATATCTGAAGTAATAGAAACTGTGAAGCAACATGTCAAAGATGCCAAGTTACCAGATATAGAGATTGTGTGAATTTTGTGGGATGTCTTGATTGTTGCTATTCAATGGTCACAAAAGAATCAACAGTGAAATGCTAAATTCGCTCTTCACCAGGTAATTCATGTTTAAGTCAGTTATAAGTTTCGTAATGTAGTTTTATTTTCTGAAACTTTTTGTTGGTATCTTCTTCAGAATTAGAGAAAAAAGAACTTGTGAGTGGAACCAACTAATTATAACATATAAAATATAATAATTGTAGTTCAAGGAATGAAGAAATGCTTCAGCTACTTCTATATAACAATACACAAGGGACATAATGCACTGTGTTGCTCAAAATGTTTGCATGTATTTCGATGACTAAATTATGTGTCCAGTACTGAACTTATCTTAGATAAATCTTCATGTATGATATAACATTATATCAACAAAAATACTAATGTTTACTGCTAAGTTCATACTTTGATCATGATATATATTAATAACTTTTTTCCATATTGGTTGTTACCTCCACAGGTTCTGGACAGATCTCTAAAGACAAATATTACTATGGTTTCTTCCATGCAGCACGAAAATTTCCTGAACATTTTACATTAGGAGTTGTTGTTGCCTTTTATGTAAGTTTCATTCATGCCCCCATAACTTCATCTTTTATATAATTGTGCAGTCTAGTTCAACTTTAACATATTTTGATTAATTTTATGGGATATATTTGTTACTTTCCATCAGCATATGTACCGAATAACTCTGTAAGCTTGGATGGATAGGAAAAAATAAACAACAAATATCTTAATATCTTTGCCTCTAGTTCAATTGATTTGAAAAAGAGATTTCATAGTTCTCAATTCACACCACGCAGGCCCCATTACTAGTACAATTTTGATAATAAACTCTGTAAGTTATGTATAGTTTAATATCAGAAATTAAATGTTGTATGCATTGCTAATTAATATCCACATAACTAGAAATGTGATTGAATTATTGATTTCTTTTTCACTGAATATTAGGACTAATGCAAGACTAATTACTTTTCTTTTTGGTCCCATTTTTAGTTGTCAAATTCAGATTTGTTCCAACACAACCATAATAAAATATACTTTGAATTACTTGGGCATGAGAAGATAAGGGATTGGGTTCTATAGATAAATCTTTACGGAAATGAAAGTGTTCACACAGGCAGAGAAGAAAAATTCTACCTCTGGTTTGACCTAACACTCGATTTCCATGACTATACCATCCTTTAGAACAATCATCACATAGTGTAAGCTATTTGATTTCTACAACTTTCTTAGTTTCAATTAGTTTGTTTGTCTGATTTTAATTTAACACGCAATAAATATTTGTTTCTATTTATTACTCATATGAAGTCATATGTTACTCTGGCTTGTTCCAGGTTCCACATGCCATTTTCTTCTGTCATGTGGATATAATAAAAATTTATTTATGGTTTAACATGGAGAAGATGGTGATTCTTGGCATTTTACTTTTTCCTGGTTCCACCACTCAATATGTCATTGTAATCGTCATGACTTTTGTTCTTATGACGTATATAATTTTTATGACCAACATAGGCTTATGTCTATGGATCAAAATCTGGAGCTTGTACTACATTCTTGTCCAACTATGATGCTAAATATTCAATTCGAGTTAACTTTCAGAATTAGCCATATGATCTTCCTCCATGGTCTATCAGTATTCTTCCTGATTGCAAAATTGTTGTTTATAACACCGCAAGGGCAAGAAATCCGATTGTTTTGCTATAATGGACATGCCTTCTATAGAACCGATCTTTCATGTTATGTTATTATACTATATATTTTCTATAACATCATTTCGCTACAACATCCATGTAACACCTCAGATTCTAAAACTCAGACTCTATATGGTGCTATGACCCTGAAGGACCATAAGCTAACCTATGACTAATATCTGTAATTGAGAACTGAATAATGTACTATAATAAATGTAGAAAACTAGCAAAAATTTGCCATAAGGTTCAATATTTAAATAAAACTGAATAAAGTTTAACAGTATCAAAACTAAAATATCTGTCTGAACAACTAGTTTGAAAAACACTGTAGTTTGTCTGAATAAGGAGTTGATGGGATAATCCCCCAACTAACTCCATCTACCAAAATACTGAATCTGATGCAATAAAGAAATAAGGGACATCCTCGAATGATGAGGACTCACTACTAAGTCTACTGCTGCTGGCTAAATCTAAACTGCTAAGGGTGCTCTGGATCCAGTGTTTCTAAACCTATAGTATAAGTATGCATCTGTACATGGGAATGTACTGGTACACTAGATGAGGTAAAGCTGAATACAAGGGTTCATATGCATGAACAATACTGACTTAATAACATGAGACTACTGAATGATGATACATGCATGAGTGCATAAACTATAACTGAAATAGTAGTAACATGAATACTGAATTCTAATAACTGGATTTCTGATGTCTGAGTTTACTAATACTGGTATTTAATTGACTAAAGCTGAGATTAGTCCTATCTAGCGGGTGATCTCTGAATCTGCTGATAGTGTAAATGATTGACTGATTCTGAGATTAGTCCTATCTAGCAGGTGATTTCTAGATCTAGGGAACTATCTAAGTTCTTTACTAATTTGAGTGACTGTATCTAACGGTCCTGATTTTTGTAATACTGATCTAAGTTCTATTCTAAAGACTGAGACTAAAATTGAGACTGTGAGAAGTAGTCATCTAACTGACATGCCCCAAATCTAAATTGGTGGGGTCCAACCTATAACCCCAGCTGAAAGGGTGTCAATACCATGCTACGAGTAAGGACAACTACTATGGGGTCAGTCCTAATTTAGCGGGTGACCCCTGAGACCAGTTCGGTACTAGTGGGTGATCCCAGAGTATGTCAGTCCTATCTAATGGGTGACATCTCAAACCTATGCTGGCTACATAATTTTGAAACTTAGAGATTGCTTCTGGGGATCTCAGTCCTATCTAGTAGGTGAGCCCCCATCCCTAGGTTTGCTCAGTGCTGAATCCTACTCCCAACTAAAAAACTCTGAACTGATTCTCAGACTGTACTAGACTAAGATGAATCTATTACTGATCGTACTAATTAACTGAGCTAAGATGAGTACACTGAGTTCCGTTGACTGATAGAATACTTTTGAGTTCTAAATTTACTACTGAACTGAAGCTAGAAAACTACTTATACTAGGATTACTGAGATTTTCTAAGTTCTGGGACTGTCTGAGAGTACTACTAATCATGGCATGACTGAGATTATCATGAAACTGACACTGGCTCTAGACAAGCAGCTAGTTTGTTAGGTATAAATACCCCCATGACTCGATAGCATAAGTAATACAAGATAGGACAACTCGTACATAACATAGCACGAGGCTATCATTCACAACAAAATCAAAGAAGCATCTCTTCAAGCACTTGAAAGTCATAAACTTATGCATGGATAGTTATGCATATAAATGTCTCATATGTCATTCACTAAATCTTTCAACAAACACTTAGCATACATTAACTTGTACATAAATGTGGACCACATGTGTACATGCTATAATGGCACTACTTCATTCACATGGGCATTTAATCAAACATATGGGAAGCATGCTTTGATTATACAACAATTACCACATCTAAGTATCATGGCTATATCAATAAACTTGTAACTTGAAGGGTTTATCATGAACATTATGCAATTCATCACATACTAGGTTCAAACTTTGAAACCCGTAATCTAAAATATGAATTAAAAACCAACAATCACATATACATGAATTTCAATTCACATAAATCATAAAAACTTATAAAATATAATCTTTGAATTTAGAAAGGGATTCTTGAACTTCTTGGTGGAAGGAACCCAAGAATCAACATCTAATATACTTGAAAATCTAGATTCTTGAATTTCCTGAAGACTCTTGGAGGGATTCTTGAGATTGCTTTTTAAACTTGGGGGCTAGAGTTTTCTATATTTGAGAGAGAATGCTTTTGTTCTTGAGGAATAGTGTAAATAAATGAGCAATTTTGGCTATTAAGAGTATAAATCTCGTGTATAGACTAATAGGAGCTTTAGGAAAATTACTAAATGGTCCCTGAAATTAATAACGGAATATAAAAATCCCAATTTCTCATGCTGGCATGATACAGTGAAATTACATTAGCTCACTGGAAATTGGACAATTAGGAAACTAGTTGGAGGCGTGACGCAGTGAAAATCGTGTTGCCACCTTGGTTGAGAACTGGAAAGGCACTGCGATACGATGGAATCGCATTGGTGCACTGAAAATTGACAACTCTAAAATCGAGCCTTGAAACGAAGTGCCATAATCGCAGAGGCTCACTGGATTTTAATGATTGCCATTTTGGGTGGCTCCGTGATGCTCTAATGTACCAGGTGGTACATTGTTTTACTAAAATGTCTCTAACTCTTCGCCCGAGTGTCGAATTTGGGAAAATTTGGTATTGATGAAAATACCACAGGGAATAAAAAGGTATTCATCTATGAAGCAAGATCTTTGATGTTCTAGAGATGAATTGAAGCTAGGTAGAAGTACGGGGTATTACAAGCCAAAGAGTTCCAAATCAAACGATGTTGTAATAACCGTAGAAGAATTTGGTGCAAAGGTTTTAATTTCCTCTAAGTAATGCTACAAGTTAGATTTCAAGGATAGAGCATAAGGATGATGCCTATAGGTGGTGGATTATGTTGGCAGTCATACAATAAAGAAACACCAACTGTTGATGACAGCTATAAACTTACAGCTAACAAACTATGGGAAAAGAAAATGTCACCGGAGATTCATCAGACTATCTGTGGTATATGACAGAGTGAGTACCTTACATGTTCTTGCTCTTTTCAAGTGACTATATTTGGTTTCCTAGATTATATTTTCGTTACTATCTCCAGTGTAAATATAGCACCAAATGAACGATTTCTAAAGAATGGAAAGGACCCTTATCTCACTGTTATATCATCTAGTCATGTCTTGCATGTTTTCGTCAATGGAAAACTAGTAGGTAATGAAAAAACCACTCTATTCGCGACTTTAACAATATGATTTATCCTAACAAACTATATTTTCTTAGTCTGTGCATCTCCTAATTTCTATGTATCATTTAATTTTGGGTAGGAACTTTATATGGGGCATTGGATAATCCAAAACTTACATATAGTGGCAATGTGAACATAAGAGCTAGTATAAAAATAATTCTCTTCTCAGTATTTCCGTTGGTCTCCCGGTTAGTTTTCTAATTTCTGTTTCCCCAATGCTAGCTATGGAAATTGAACATTTATTGTAAGGAATCATATAACTTTAATGGTTTTAAAATCTATTTTAGAACATTGGCGTACATTATGATACGTGGAATTTAGGAGTTCTAGGTTCAGTCACATTGAGCAGTCTCAATGTGGGGTCAAAAGACTTCGCAAAACAAAAATGGTCCTACAAGGTTTGTTCATATAACCATTATAAAGAAGTGCAGAGTGTCGATGGTTGAATAATCAATGATTTGCTTGTTCATAGGTTGGTCTAAAAGGCGAATCACTAAGTCTTCACACCTTAAGTGGAAGTTCTTCTATTGAATGGGTTCAAGGTTCACTTGTGGCTCAAAAACAATCCCTGCCTTGGTACAAGGTATTTTTTAGGATGCTTATAATGTCAACTACTACATATAGACGTTTTTATATCGATCTTAAGATGTTGCGTAACATATTGTAGCGCGATAGAGCATAGTTAATAGATTAATACCTTTTTCAGGCAATATTTAACTCACTTGAAGGATTCAACGAGAAAAAATGTCAGACTAAATGTGGACAACCTTCTCAAAGATGGTAAGCGATATCCATAATCCGTGTAACACTTAGTGAAGTTAGTACTAGATCAAATTTCTGTGAGCATTTCACGTAACAGCTCAATCCGATGTTCCAAACTGGTAATTTCAAGTGTTATGTCCCGTGATCATGGATGAAACCAAGTGCAAACCTGTTGGTAGTATTTCAAGAATGGGGTGGTAATCCAACAAGACTTTCTTTAGTAAGAAGATCAAGATAAGGAGTTTGAAAAGGTATGTGTGGTAATCTACTCAACATTGCAAGTATTCAATTGTTCGGGACATGACTGCTACTGGTCTTGGTCTGAATAAATTCTACTATGCTGGGCTTATAACGACTCTCAAGAATAAGGAACCTGTTAGGGATGATATAGCTTCCAAGGTGAGAAACTAGTGCGTCCATGTGTTTTTACAAGTTTTCCATTTTTATAATATCTTAACTTATTTGATTTTGTTATTTCCTAGAGTAGATTATTGAGCTAGTTGAGCAATCCAACAGTTGGTCAGCAGTTGAAGCACTTAGTGACGTTCCTGTAAGAACCATGATTGGTGTGACTGAAGAACTTTATAATCTTCCAACTACTGAGTATATTTTTTGGATTGGTGGATTTTTAAATATGGAATTGATAGTTTATCATGTTGTATTTCATACATGTGATGACCTAAAAAGTGTGGAGGTACCATACTTGACATCCACTAACATGATCATTTGATATGGTTCAGTTTTGCTTTATTAGATATGGCCCAAATCCTTCGGTATTTTCCCTGTAAATTACTCTGCCATACACTTGGCATTCATATATTTAGACGTTATAATTCAACATGTTGTATGCATAACACCAAGTGCAAGATAAAAGTATAGTGCATGAGATGAACCACGAGAACAAGCTGGGAACCTGGTCGTTTTCCTATAGTTACATAACACTATAGGTTGTTTTCCTAATTGTTGGTCAAGCTGCTTCTCTTACCTGGGAAGAGTTTACTATGACGAGAGTCAAAATAGTTAACTGCTAATTTTGATGATAGAAATTACAATAATATTTATGTTGACCTTATAGAAGTTAGAAAATATGAACCATTGTGCTATTTTGTCACCTGTGAAGCTATGAGGTGCTTTGTTTCATTGATATCCCATAAGGGTGCTGTTATTTTTTGGTGTTATATGTTAGTCTTTATTATCTAAGATGCTCTTTAAGTCTTTGTGAGTGAAGAGCTTTGTTTATTTTCTTTTTACTTTTGTTTCCTTTCTTGTTATGGTATTATACACAATTGGCCACCCTCTTTATTCTCTTTATAGTTGTCCTTCCTATGTTCTAAATTGAAATTAAATATGTTGTCATTCAAGTGCTAATCAATTAAAATTATTTATTTATTTTTTATAGGTGTCCAAAATCATGAAGGAGATGAAGAAAGAAGTAATGAAGAAATTGACAAGATTTTTAAATTGTTAATAGAGACTTTAATATCGATCTTTTTGATTTTGAATTTTGTGAAACTTGTCGCCAATCAAATTTGATATTATGTGGGAAAACTAACGATCATTTTACTTTAACATTTTTAGTGCGGATTAGGTGCGGTAAGTTTACTAGATAATAAATACGTATGTATTTATTTTTATATAATGTATTTTGTGAATATTATTGATTGGAATAATTTTCATTTTTATCTTCTTAACTTAAGATGTTTTATTAATTCATATTCTAGATTAGATATTATCATAATTAAATTATCTAGTGTTTTAGGATCCTCGTTAGTATTATATAACCTTTTGTATTCTAGGTATAAACTATATAGTTGGGTTTCTATTTCTTTTAATGATTTATGCTTTTAGTAAGATGTATCCATTAATTTATGTAATTGTTAAATTCTTTGTAGTAATATTCATTAACTATTTTTCTTCGTTCTTGTATTTTTTTATTTTCATATATTTTAGTAATATATTCAATTTTACTGATATTCATATTTTGTGGGGTGATTAAATGGTAGTTGATTAAATGCTTTGCTATATTCTTTAGTTTTTTCTCTTAGTTTTTGTAAATCTTCTATATTATTTTTAAGATATTCTAAATATTCTATATCTTTTGTTTTAAAGTATTCAATTAAATTTGTTTTTATAAGGTTTTCTGTTAATCTTATTTCTTCTATTTCTTGTTTCCAATATTTTAGATATTCGTAGTTTATCATTTTATTCTAAAGTAAATGTATAATAATCTATTCTATTTGTACTATATTTAATATTTTGTTTGAGGTTATTTATGCTACTAACTATTTCTTCTTGTTCTCTTTTTAATGAATTTTTTAAACTATCTAAACTTTTATCTTTGCTTTTTTTTAGATTTTTTAAGGTTTCGTCTATCCATTTTAATTTTTCTATTAGATTTTCCATTATTTCTCTAATTTGTTTTCTATAATTAATTTCTTTATGTTGGTCTTCTTGGTGTGCTCTAATTTTCGTAATATATCCTGACATTTTTAGTTTGTATAATATCCATCTGAATCTAAATAATGTTGTTGTTCATAATATATGTTTAAGTTTTCTATACTATTAATAATTCTTCCTCTTCATAATCGTGAAATTTTTCCCATATTATTTTCTTTATGTCCATAATTTCTATATCTCTAAGTATATATAAAACAAGTATTTTAATATCTTCTGTCATTTAGGCTTGATTAAATGATTTTTCATAATATTTTTCAGTTGTTTGTTTTAGTCTAAGTAGTTCTTGCATATTTTCATTAAGGAATTCTATATATTTTACATCTTTAGTTTCCATGTATTTGTCTAAATTTATTTTTATTTGTTTTTCTACTAGTTGTATGTTTCTCATATCTTTTTTTCCAAAATTCTAAATATTCATAATTTATCATAGTTAGTGTGTGGGTTTGGCATGTAAGTATTTATAAGAGTAGTTCGGTAGGTGTGATATATAATTAATTCTAATCATAAAATATCTATCAAATATTTTTTTCCAATATGATTTTTCTTATATCCATTATTTCTATATCCTTAAGTACATAAAAAATGAGTATTTTAAATTTATCTACCATTTCATTAAATAAATAACTATCCATTTTTCATAAAATTGCTATTTTCAAAATATTTCCTTCAATCATGCACATAACAAAATATGATCACTTTAGCTTGCTATATACAAGATTATTCTTAAATAACATATTCTTCGGTCACTATTAGCATGGTAATCTGGATACTTTTCCCTTAAACAGCACCTCTACTTTGGTTACTCCCCTATCACGGCTTTCTTGCCTCACCGGCTTCACCTTTAGGATGGCATAGTTCTTAGGGATTTTTTATCCTTTTCCACTTCGCTAATAAACTTCTTAACATGCTATTTTTTGAATAATTCTACTATAAAGCAACTAACATGAACTTATTTTATCATATCATGATTGTTAGGAATTTATGAATTTAGCTATTCATAATAGTAAATGAATATACCTGTTCTGGGAGTTTTGATAATTCTAAGCTTTGTTCCTCCATAGATTTTTCTATTAAAATATACCTATTTTTTAATAAATAAGCAAAATTTTTTGTTGTGGACAAGAGATTTTTTGCTTCAATGTATGAAGGCTTGCCTTCATCTGAGCAAGTGCTCGTTTATTTATATGAAAATGCGTACACTATTTTTCTTTACATCTGTCAGCTACTTTACAAAAATAAGAAAAATGTTTCTGCAAAGAGTCTTAAAGCTAATGTCTAATCAAATAATGGCACTACTTGCCAAAAATCTAATAATGGCACTACTTGCCAAAAATCTAATAATGACACTACTTGCTCTAAAATACTAAGAAAAGTCAAAAATCTTAGTTACATGATATTTACGTAAAGCTTATCTAGCTATCTTTCATATTTCTTTTTCTCCTTGAATTACTTTCTTTGTCTTCTTTCTTTATTCATAGTTATCTTCTTTTTATTGCTCTGTATCTCTATTATTGCTTCATATCTTGCATCTTTCAGCTGTCGCTTTTATCTTCTTCTATTCCAGTTGAACTTTTGGGACAATATTATCTTCTCCATTATATTTTGAACATTGATGGTCTGGATATTTGTGTCCAATTAACTTGCAATATCTAGTTAATAATTCTTCCAAAATAAATTTTTCTCTAATTGCTCTGGCGATAGGTTTTTTCTCTAAATTAAATAAAGTCAAGATCCATTGCCTAACGTCTTCCATATTTGCTTCTCGTAGTTCCTTTGAATTTGAGTATACTATTACATTACCTCTTGAATAATAACTCCATATGGGATTTCTATTGCGAAAAGTGTTTGCTAACTCTTGAAGAATTATGGATAGTCCGATAATTCTCTTATTTGCATAAAAATTTGGTATCTCAATTCTAGGTATTTCTGGTTGTGGAATAATATCTTCCGGTATAATCATATCTCGGGTCATTCCTATTTTTACAACTTGTATAGGTGATTTAACTTCATCATACAATATCCCTGTTGGTGCCGTGTAAAATTTTATAAAAAAAAGGTTACCTTTGGTTATTCTTTTAAAAATGTTAAATAAATCATGTATTTCTGGTATATTGGATATTTCATTTCTGTCTTGGGTATATATGGTACTAAGTAGTCCATATTCATAACATGTTTTAACTAGACTTGGTTTGGTTTTGGGTAAAGCAATTAGCTTATTGTATCCGGTTAGCTTCTGGGTTATATAATTTGTATGTGGCTCTTGGATGTTTATAGCTCTGGGGTTGGTGTTTAAGAAGGTTTGTATTTTGTAAATATTTTCTATGTATGTTTGGGCTGTATAGTTGTAGGTCTTTTTGTGTTGGTTTAAACTTTCTCGGTATATGGCAATTCGTGGGGGTATGAACATAGGATTTTTTAGTGTATTTGGAATAAATGGTTTGTCAAATAACCTGTTTAGGTTCATATTGGTGTTTTTCCTAACTCCTTTGCTTGTACCTGCAGAAGTAGATTGGTAAACGTTATGGGTTTTATGGAGTGTCCCAACGTCTCCTTCTAGCTCTGGAATTTTAATGTCTTCCGATCGACATAGCTCTGCACACTGCTGAGTTTGTTGATTTGTAGCTATAGACTTCAGTTTAACTTCATTAGTCTTTAGCTTTTCAATTTCATTACCCGTACTGTCCACTTTCATTAAAAGCGTAGTTAGGGTGTTGAATATCTTTTCTAGAGTATCTTCTTCTATTATATCAGTCTGTGTAGCTTTGTCTTGATATGTAATCTGTAATAACATTTTTGTTAGTACTAATTACTTCAATTATAAATGTGAAATTTAATATATTCAAGACTAGTCTCCGAATCTCTTTTGTTGTAACTGAATTTTGTATTTTCTTTGTTAGCCACCAACGTACCTGTGTATTATCTGTTTGTACAATAAAATTGTTATGTACAATATATGGATCAAATGCTAATAAACATTTATATAATAAGCATAATTCTTTTCTATTTATTTCCCATTTTATTTCTGTTTCATCAAACGTACCTGAGTAGTATCTACAATGATGTTCTAATTTTTCTTCTTCATATCTATATTTAAGTACTCTTCCATAACTACATTCACTAGCATCTGTTTCTACTATATATATAAATTGGGAAAAGGCATCGTTTCCACCCTAAACTATACCCGAAAAGTCTAAGTCACACTTAAACTATACTAGTGACATATTACACACCTTCACTATAAAAAAATGATATTATTACCTCCCCGCAACCCCCATTCTAAGGCGTGTGTGTTACACTTATTTTAGACGCGTCTAGCCTATTAAATAACAAAAGTAAACAGCTAAAAACATTAAGGGAAAAGTCATCGTTTCCACCCCAAACTATAGTTGAAAAGTCGAATCCATACCTAAACTATATAAGTGACCTATTACACACCTTAACTATAAAAAGTGATACTTTTTACTGACGTGGTGCTGACGTGGAAACGCGTGTAAAACACTACACCAAATGCAAGTGGTGGTAGCCTGACAGGGTGTAAATGGTTTCACTTTTTTATAGTTTAGGTGTGTAATAGGTCACTAGTATAGTTTAGGTGTGGCTTTGACTTTTCGGGTATAGTTTGGGGTGGAAATGATGTCTTTTCCCTATATAAATTTTCTACTTTCATCTGTAAATTGTAATTTTGGTAATTCTTTACAAAGTATTTTTATTTTCTGAACTTGTTTTTTATCTTCTTCGTTATAATTATATTCTACATCCTTTTTTAATTTTTTCTGTAAGGGTTTTAGATTTTCTGCTAATTTTGGTATATATTCTCTTACTTGGTTTACTAATCCTAAAAATGATTGTAATTTCTTTTTTGTATCTAATTCTTCTTTTGAATTTATTATTTTTTGTACTATATGTTATTGAATTTTTACTCCACTTTTATCTATTTGTATTTCTAAAAATTCTATCTGATTTCTCATAATTTCAGCTTTCTTTTCACTTAAAATATTTCCAATTTTTCTATTATATCCGTAAATTGTTCTAATAATTTTAAATGTTCTTCTTTGGTATTTGTATATAATAGTATATCATCTATATATGCTATACAATTAGGCAATTGTTTAAAATAATTATCCATAAAATGTTGATATCTACCTGGTGCATTTTTACATCCAAATGGTAGTATATTCCATTCATAAAATCCTTGTGGTACCGTAAATACAGTTAATTCCTTAGATTCTTCTTCTAACTTTAAATGGTAAAATTCTGATTTACAATCAGATTTACTAAAGTAATTATATCTTTCTATTTATCTTATTTTTAATATCTTATTTGGTATTGGGTAATTATATGTCATAGTTTTTGCATTTAAATTTCTATAATCAATAACCATTCTACTTTTTTCTCTTTTTTGTTCACTATGTTTATTTACTATAAATGTTGGGCTATTATGTTTACTATTACTTTTTTGTATATATTGTTTTTCTAATAATTCTTCTATGTGCATTTTAAATTCTTTTAAATCGTCAAAATTATATGTTAGTGGTTTTTGAGTTATTATGCTATTTTTATCTATTAATTCAATTTTTATAGTGGTTTTATGTTTTTCTCATCCTTTTAATGGATCTTCACTATATAATTGTTCTAATTTTTTCTTAATTATTTCTATCTTACTTATTGAAAATATAGTTATTTCCTTTTTATTTATTGAAAATACGACCAATTCTATTGTATCTTCAGTATTTTTTATATTTTCTAATTTTTGTGTAATTTTTTCACTTCCTTCTATCCAATCAGTTTTCTTTCTTATTTTATTAGTAACTCTTTTTGCTCTTACTTTCTGTTTACATGATGTGGTAAACCACCAATCCATTCTAGTTATTATATGTGGGTATAATTTATCTAAAAACGGTATTCCTAAAAGAATATCTTTTGATGTTAGCTCATAATTATAGATTTCTTCTATTGTTAATATTTTATCCCATACTTGTGTTTTTACATTCTTAGCTTTATAGGTAATTAAGTTTCCTTCATTATTAAATCCTTTAACTAATATTGGTGTCTTTAATTTATCCCATTTACTTTTTGGTAAACAATTATATCTACATAAATTAGCTTCTGTTCCTGTATCTATCATAGGCGTATAATATCTACTGTAATACCCTTCTACTACTATCTTCATTAATACATATATTTTTATATCACGTTAAAGCTCTTCTTAAGAATAATTTCTCTCTATTATATGTTACAGTTAATTGTGTATGCTCTATATTATATGGTTTTACTTGTTCTAGCCATTTTATTCCTAATATTATGTCTGCTTTTAGCATTTCTTCCTTTATTTCAAATTCTATTTTTATTTTTCTAACTCCTATTGTTATTTCTTTTTCTACTATATTTTTAGTGTTTATTAAGCTTCTTGGTAGATCTGGGCAATTATTATTGCCAAATTTTATTTCCTCATTTTTATTAGATATCTTGCTATATAATTTTCTTCTTGTCCTGTATTTAAGAGTATTAAATATTCTTTTTCATTTATTGTTCCTGTTATGTAATATTGGTTTAAATTAGTTGTTGAACTTGTTTCATAACTTGTTCTTTTTGATGAACTTGATGATTCTGGTTTTTCATAAGCTATTCTTTTTGTTGTGCTTATTCTATCATTTATTATTTCTAAATTTTCTTCTATATCTATGTCTCTATAACTATAATTATTATTATCAACTGTTTTTACAAATTGTTCGAAAGGACTTTCTATTTGTATTTTGTTAATTATATTTTTTTCCGTTATTTTATGTTTTGTTGTTAATACATATAGATTTTTACTTCTTGCTGTAAATATTTTACTTCCTGGGGTTAGTTCTATTCCTGATATTTTCCAATATAATACTAATAATTTATCTATATTTTTATCTGTTATTGCTGCTGAATAATTTGCATTTATTATAAATTTAAATTTTTGGTATATTAAATTTCCTTTTATGGCAGTTATTATACTTTTTTCTATAGATTTTATAATTCTATCACCTACTAGGTATAATTCTATTGGTGTATCTATTTCTTCTCTGAAACATGCTTTTATTAATATCTCTGTACCTCGTAGGTGTACGTATTTTATTGGGTCTCTAATTTTTATATCGTTTATTTCTTTATTAATTAACCTTTTTGTTACTAGTGGTATACTAGCTTTACCTTTTGCATATCTACAGTCTATTACATGTTGTTTTTGGCTTACTACATAGTATTCTTCTTTTCTTTTACTAAATATGTTTTTAATTATTGGTATTTTAAATATTTTTTCTACACTTAAATCTAATTCTTTTCCTTTTATTTCTTCAAATATGTGACTATCAAATATTATTTTTTGATTTGTTCCTTCTTCACTTAAATATTCTTCCTTTGTTATTATTTTTATATCTTCTTCAGTCATTTAATTCATCTAATTCACTATCTATTTCATTATCTGTTTCCTTCTCTGAAATTTCATATAGACTATCTTCACTTTATAATTCGTAATATATATAATCTATCTGCATATATTCTGTATTTTCTATTTTTATTTCTGATATTTGTTTATTTTTTGGGTTTTTAGGTAATTTACAATCTCTAGCTAAATGCCCTAATTTTCCGCAATTATAACAAGTACATTCTTTTATAGATTTCGTTTTCCTATATGATCTTTTATGTTTATAATTTTTTACATAATATCTTTTTCTTGGTTTCTTATATTTATATTTTTAATTTTTGTATTTCTTATATTTCTTATGTCTTTTTCTTTTCTTATAATTTCTTTCTTCGCATCCAAATTGAGGTGCTATTTTATCTTCGCAACATGCTAAATTTCTTATTAATGTTTTTTCCATTTTTATTTCTTCGCTATATTTTTCACATAGGTTTCTATACCATTGTTGTAAAAATTTTATTCTTGCTCCTAAAGTATCTACTATTTTTGTTTCATCCCAATTTTTTATTATTTTTGAACTAAATGGTTCAGGTAATTTATTAAAATATAATTTTTTTATTTCTTTACTTTCTTTTGTATTATATGTTCTTTTATAACAATATTCTTTAAATGCGCAAGTATACTCATCTATGTAACACATATTACATATTGCTAATTTTAACATTAAATTCCTATTTGTATCTTTTTCTTCATTTTGTTCTTCTTATGTTGTTGTCATGCTGCTAAATTCATGTTTTATAGCTATTTTATAATTTTTTAATAATTCTATAGGTGTTAATTTAGTTGTAGTTGTTGATGATGTTCATTCTGTAGGTTTATTAGTTCTTAATACCTTCTTGCTATTTTCAGTTAAATTTGAAAACCATAATTTCACTGTTCCTATTAGTGTTCTTTCTATATATTTTGGTGCAACTGTTACGTTTATATTATTATCTAATAATTGTTTTGTCATATATCCTATTCATAATTGTATTGTTTTTTCTGTATCTATTACACAATCTAAGTCTAAAACGTTATAATTTTTATTAACTATTTGTTTTGGTGTTCATTTTTCATATTCATCTTTTAGATTATATCTTTTAAATTTATTCTTATAATATGTAGGTTTTCTTATTTCTGATGTTCTAGGTATTATATTTTCATCTTCTTTTTTATCAAGAGTATTTATTTCTGTGTTTCTATTTTCTAAGTTTTCTTCATTAATTACTTGTTGTTTTTCATTGATTTCAAAATTTTTTGTATTTGTTAAAATTTCTGTATATGTTTCACTATCTTCCGAATCATAATTATCTGTTTCTTCAACATCTATTGTATTTATTTCTAATTCCCTGGTTTCTATTTCTTTATTGCTTATTTCTAATTTTTCTTTAAATTGATTTATCTCATTTAATAATTTTTGTTCTTTATCTTTTTCTTCTTTTTCTTTCTGTCCTTTTTCAAACAAATCTTTTAGCATTTGTAGTTCTCTTTCTAATTTAGCAATCCTACTATTTTTAGTTTCTTCTATTTTTCGTATTTCTTCTGTAGTTTGTTGCTTTATTTTTTCTATTTCCTTTTTTCTTTCTATTTCTTCATTTTCTTTTTCTATTCTTACCATAACTGTCAATTTATCTTCTAATTTTAATTCTTCTTTTTCTAACATTAAATATAAATGTTCACCTATTTTCTTATACCTTCTTCCTAGATTAGAAAATACTATTTTTATTTTTAATCCTTCATGGTTTTCATATATTTTTTAATCTATTATAAATTCTTCTTTGTTCATTTTTTATTCAATTGTTAATAGATCATGTTGGTATGTATATTCTAGACTATCTATTGTCGATTCTAAATTTTATATTTCTTCTTTTTGTGCATTTATTGAGTTTTTACTAATTCCGGCAATTATGTTATATTGTAGTCTTTCTATCCTTATTTTTAATTCTTTACGTTTTTTAGATATTATTTGCTTTAATTCTTTATATTTTGGTAATTTTTGTACTTTATTCATCTAAATAATATAAATCCAAATATATACTACTTCTGTAACTTTAAACAACATAGGCTCGGATACCATTGTTGTAAAAATTTTATTCTTGCTCCTAAAGTATCTACTATTTTTGCTTCATCTCAATTTTTTATTATTTTTGAACTAAATGGTTCAAGTAATTTATTAAAATATAATTTTCTTCTCAAGCATGAATTTATATAATAGGGAATAGGAAAAGATATTTGGATTTCATGTCCTCCTCGACTTCCTAAGTAGCTTCTTTAGACTTTTGGTCCTGCCACAGAACCTTTTAATGAAGCAATATCCTTCATCCACAACCGTCGGACTTGCCGATCCAACATTATCTTCAGACCTCCTCATAATAGAAGGAATGCAAAATACCAATATTTTCCAAGGGAACAACCATTGAAGGATCACTCACATACTTTTGAAACATAGACACATGGAACACCGGGTGAATGGAACTCATGCTAAAGGGCGAATCCAATTCATATGCAACATTACCAACTTTCTTAAAAACAAGTACGAGCCAATATATCAGGGTCTGAGTTTTCCCTTCTTCCAAAATTGTATTACCCCCTTCATGGGAGATACCTTCAAGAATACCCAATCTCTAATATTAAATTCTAACTTTCTCTGCCTTACATTTGTATAGGACTTTTGGCAACTTTGGGTGGTCTTAACCTTATCTGAAATTACCTTTACCTTTTCCATAGCTTGGTGAACCAAATCCGATCCAAAAATCTCTTTCTCATCAACCTTAAATCACTCAATAGGAGATATGCACCTCCTACCATACAATACCTCAAACGGAGCCATACCAATGCTAGAATGGTGACAATTATTATAGATAAATTCAATAAGAGGAAAGTGGTCATACCAAGTACCACCAAAGTCAATTACACAAGCTCACAGTATATCTTTCAATGTATGAATAGTTCTTTCCATTTGCCGATCCTCCTATTGGTGAAAAGCGGTGCTAATGCTCCCTTTAGTCCTCAACCACGCTGAAAATAGTGCCAGAAATGTAATGAGAATTGAGTACCATGATTTGAGATAATTGAGACAGGCGCACCATGCAACTTTATGACCTCTTGAAGGAACAACTTTGCATAGTCCTTGGCAGAATAATTATTCCTCACTAGAAAGAAACAAGTAGACTTAGTCATCCTAAACACGATGATACAAATGTAGTCACACTAATTCAGTGATCGTGGAAGACTTGTAACAAAAGCCATATTAATCATATCCCATTTCGGCACAAGCAGTTTAATCTATTTAGACATTTCACCAGGACTCAAGTGTTCCACCTTCATTTGTTAACATACTATACACTTAGCCACAAAATTGGCCATGTCCCTCTTCATGTTATTAAACTAGTATATATCCTTGAGATCATGATACATCTTCATGGAACCGAGATGAACCATATATCATCATTCATAGGCCTCGATCTAAATCCTACCATACAATCCATCAATATGGGGAAAACACAACCTCCTTTGGTACCTCAAGATACCATCACCACTGATTTCAAAGGCCATTACTTTCTTCTTACACACATCATCCTTGATTTTCATCAATAGAGGGTCTAAAACCTGTTTCTTTTTTATTATGGAACCAAGAGATGATTGCTCACCTGTTGCATAAAGACATGGCCATTCTCTTGTCCAATAGATGAATCTCAAGGTTAGTCAAATGGTGAATATGGTACAACAATTCCTACTTATCCTCATCCGCATGCGATAAGCTATCCATTGACAACCTGCTAAGACCACATTAGTTTTACCTGGGTAGTAGTGAAGACTCATATCATAGTTCTTTAGCAACTTATTCCACCTCCTTTGCCTAAGATTAAGCTATTTATAAGTGAATATATACTGCAGGCTCTTATAATCAGAAAAGATATCAATATGGACCCAATATAGATAGTGATACAAAATTTTTAATGCAAATACCACAGCTAATAACTCCAAGTCATGAGTTGGATAGTTCTTCTCATGAACTCTTAACTGTCTAGAGCCATATGCACCCGCCTTGCCATACTGCACTAACACTCAACCCAAACCAACCCAGGATACATCATACTAGATAACAAAACTCTCAGTGACCTCAGGCAGAGTCAAGACCAAAGTTGAAGTCAACTTATCTCTTAGCTTCTCAAAACTACCCTCACCAGCATCAGAGCACAAGAACTTTACCTTTCTCTAAGTAAACTTTTTTAATGAGGCAGCAATAAAAGAGAAACTTTCCACAAACCTTCTATAGTAACCAACTAATGTTACACCCCGAATTTGGTATTCGGAATACCACATGGTGCTAATAACCCCGAAGGACTACAAGCTAACCCATGACTTATATATGTAACTGAGAACTGCATAATATACTGTATAAATACAAAAAAAAGGCTGAAAAGCCATAATGTTCAAATATCTGATAAAACATAACATCTAAATAATATGGTATCATAATACAAAAACTGAAATAACTGTCTGAACATGCTAATCTGAAAGCCTCTAAAACTAACTGAATAAGGAGTTGATGGTACATGTCCCCAACTAACTCCAACTACTGAAATAAACTAAGTACTGGAAAAATGAACTAATCAAATAATAACATCCTTAAATGATGAAGACTCACTGCTAGTCTGGCTGCTGAACGCCTGAGTTACTAAGGATGCTCTAGAGCTCGTGCTTCTGAACCTATAGTATAAAACACCATAGCACAAATGTATCAGTACGATTGAATATACTGGTATGCAAGTGAGGTAGGCTAAATGTAAAGGGTTTATATGCATGAACAATACTAACTGACTGAATAACATGAATGTGAGAATCCATGTATAAACACGTGAACAATAACTGAGATAATGACATCGCTGAATCTGAATACTGATAACATAAGTTTTGTATAACTGATATACTATTATCTAAATGATTGTGTCTGAGTGTCTTATTTTTGATGGAACTAGCTGAGTTCCACACTGAACTTGGTGACGCAGTCCTAAATTCAGTAGAACTATCTGAGTTCTATTACCGAGACTAAAATCTAAACTGTAACTGTGGGAAGTAGTCATCTAACTGACATACCCTAAATAAGATAATATAATTGAGTTGAGTTCTAATTTGTAACCCCAATTAGAAGAGTGTTAATACCGCGCCACTGGTAAGGACAAGCTGTGAGTAATCCCTTATCTGACAGGTACTCTAAGGAGAATGGTGGGACCCTCATTTAATAGGTTAAGCCACCTTATCTACCCTCAACTAGTAGGTTTGATGTCTCAACCTACACTGGCTACATAGTTCTGGAAAGCAAGGATTCCTTCTAAGAATCACACCCTCTAATAACAGGTGATTTCCCATCCTTGGCCTCACTCGGTGCTGAATCCTACTCCTATTTGAATAGACATTGAACATGATTAACTGAACTGAACTGGACTACCTTTATTAAGTTTTGTTGACTGATGAAATATTAGTGAGATCTGCTAACTGACTAAGATTACTGAGATTACTGGCATTACTGAGTTTTCCTGAGTCATGTGACTGACTGAATTCTACTGAGTTCTAAAACTAACTGAGAATACTACTGATCATAGCATAATTGAGATTATCATGAAACTGACACTGCCTCTAGGCACATATCTAAATTTTTGGGTACAAGTACCCCGGGGACTCGATAGCATGAAACTGATAAGACATGACACTTCTTGACACATAACCATAGTCAACAATTCATAGTACAATTATTAGGGTTTTTCATGAAGTTTTTACATGCTATAAGCTTACACATGAATAGGAATGCATGTAAACATATCATAATTTCACAAGCCTAATCTCATGAGCATTACCTCAATCCATTACAAAGCATAACAATAAGGTAGGAGTCATATCAAACATAAGGGAGAAACATGGATTCATCAATTTTGGTCACAAATGAGTCATAAGGTATAATTCCTATTCTCTTAGGCATTTTATCAATCACTTTGCATGCATATCTTTAGGCTTAGGCATGAATATTGAAATAACACTTCATGGCAATATTTTACACTTCCAATGCAAGAATTTCAACCACATACTATCATATTTTCTTGTAGTGATTACAGAGTTCAACTTGGAAATCAAACAACATAAACTTGGATATAATTCAATTCATACCATGTAATCCAAAGTTTATATTTGAAATAGGGTTTCTTGAGCTTTATGGGTGAAAGAAACCCATGAATCAACACTTGACATACCTGGGAGGATGATTTCTTAAAGATTGGTGGAGAAAAGCTTGAATTATCACCTTGGGATTAGACACCTAGGGTTTTTTATTCTTAGGGATTGATCGTTGAGAGAAACCCTAATTTGGTGTTATGGATGAATAATGAAGTTATAAGCTCTGGTATAAATAGGTGTTAAAACGGGTGGAAAAATACCCAAATACATTTTTAAAAATGGCTTAAAATTCCTGATCAGAAGTGGCAACAGTTTGGGCGATGGTCTGTTGTTGGCTCGACGGTCTGTCTGTCCTGACTGTCGCACTTGGCCAGAACCTGAACTTTCTGCCTCATCTATGAATATTTAGGCAATGGTCCATTACTAGCTCGATAGTCTATCAGTCCTAACCGTTGTACTTAGCCAGAAAATGGGTTCATTACCTTAGTCATGATGGCTTGGGAGATAGTCTGTCACTAGCTCGACGGTCCGTTGGCTTGACCGTTGCTTCTAGGCAGTTCTGACAGTTCTCTGTAAAAGGTTTATAACTTTTTACTCCGATACTAGATTTGAATGAAATTGGTATCGTTGGAAAGCTAATTCAATTTACCACATGGTAAATTTGGGAAAGCTTCGAAATTGGGGAAATTCTATCTGATTTAAACATTAATCATTTAGGAAGTCATTACTAACTCTTCTGGAGACTAGATATGACTTAAAGAAAGTTCAGGGTATTATAGCTAAACCTAAGAAGCTCTGAATATCGATTGGAGTCATGGGTCTAGGCCACTTCTCAACTATTGAAAACTTTTATGGATATACAATGATCCTCTCACTAGACACTACATGACCCCCTAATATGTAACAACGTTCAACAAAAGTTCATATTTCAAGTATTTGGCAAACAACTGCTGATCTTTCAAGGTATGCAACAGAATGCAGAGGTAATCGGCATGCTTCGCCTCACTCTTGGAGTGCACTAAAATGTCATAAATGAATACAAAAATGAAAAAATCAAGAAACTAATGTATGTCCCTACTCATAAAGTGCATGAATACCATCGAGGCATTAGTAAACCCAAAATTCATGACCAAGAACTCAAAACGATTGTATCGGGTATGGAAGGAAGTCTTAGGGATATCCACCTCCTGAATCTTTAGCTGATGATACTCGAATTGAAGGTCGATTTTAGAGAAGAATTTGGCACCTTGAAACTAGAAAAATAAATTATCTATCTTGGGGAGAGGGTACTTGTTCTTTATCGTTACCTTATTCAGTTAAAGGTAATCAATAAACATTTAAAGGGAACGATCCTTTTTATACACGAACAAGACAGGTGCACCCTATGATGACATATTGGAATAAATAAAACCCTTGTCTAAAAGATCCTTCAATTGCTCACTAAGCTCCTTCAAATCCACTAGAGCCATTCTATATGGAGGGATAGAAATAGGATGAGTGTCTGGAACAAGTTCAATTCCGAAATCAATCTCCCTATTAACAGGGACACCAGGAAGATCATCAGGGAAAACTTCAAGAAAATCATTTACCACAAGGACTAAATACAACGAAGGGCCTTCCGAGTAATAATCTTTAACTCCAACTAAATGATACAGAAAACTCTTTGAAATTAGTTTTTGGGCTCTAAGATATGATATGAACCTCCCATTAAGCTCTAGGAAACTTATCTCCCATTCAAAATTTATCTCATTAGGGAATTTAAATATGACCTTACGGGTCCAGCAGTATAAAGAAACATATTACGAATGCAACCAATCCAACCCCAAAATAATATCAAAGTCAACCATGTCTATATATATCAAGTCTTCCAAAGTTTCTCTATTACTAATAGATACCTCACAACCCTTATAAGCTCTTCTAACAATCATGGAGTCACCCAACCGAGTAGAAATAAAAAAGAAGTATTTGATATACACTCAGGAAAGATACCAAAATGTATAGTCACAAATAGGGTCACATACGAATAAATGGACCCCAAATCAAGTAAATAATACACATCATGGGAAGAGAGTTTCAACATACTAGTAAAGATATCCGAAGATGCCTCAGACTCCTGACGAGTAGTGAGAGCATAAAGGCAGTTTCAACCAGTGCTGAACCCAAAACTGGCACCCTTTGGTGCAGGAGCTAATGAAGAAGCAAAAATTACATTATTTTCCTAGGAAGAAACTCTAAAGGGACAATCCCGCTGCATATGTCCAATCTGACAACAAATAAAACATGGGTTCCTTCCTTTCTTACACTGATAATAAAATCTATAGAGAGGGTAGGATGGTGCTAACAAGGCTCCACTGGCCTGAACTTTTTCACCCTATGTCCTAGAAGCATCACCGCCAAAAAAAATTTGGTCACCAGATAGTTTTAAGTAGGAAGCACTAGCCTTCGAATAGGAGTTAGGACTCCCCCTACTCTTCTTCTTAGACCACTTTAAAGTCTGCTGCTAGACTCCACCCCATTTTGAATACTAGAATTTCTTACTCTTTCTTTCTCTAATATCATCTTGCTTTCTTTTCTCTCTTTTGACTTAATGCATATAAACCACAAGTCGAGAAATATCCATATCCTTTTTTAACAAGGATGCCTTAGTCACTAGGAAAAAGCTCCAAGACAAATTAGAAGCAAACTTTCTTATTCTAGCCCTCATGCTAGATACCAACTCAAGAACATATTGGGACAACTAATGAAATTTCAAGGTGTACTCCTTGACTATCATTCTTCTTTGTGTCAAGTTAAAAAATTATTTTGCCTTTACCTCCCTCAACTCCTAAGAATAGAAGTGGTCCAGAAATATACTATAGTAATTATCCCATAGGGCAGAACCAGTATCTTCACCTCTCAATTGTTCCCACTCTCTGTACCACTAGTACCCCATATCTTTCAAATGGTAGGCAGCAAACTCTACACCTTCAACCTCCGAAGCATGTAGAACTTGAAAGATATTCTCTATTTTATCAATGAATATTTAAGGATCCTCCTCAACCTTAGTACCTGTAAACATCAGAGGATGCAACCTCATAAATTAGCCAACTCTAGTGGCCTCAAACAATCCTATAGTAGTACCAACAGAACCCGACTGTTGTGATTAAGATTTTACCAACTGGGTCAATAGATTAATGGAATGATGGAACTCAACATTAATAACCTTCTCTTAAGGGACTGAGTATGAGTGTCACTTTCAAGACTAGTATTAATGGGGATAGATGGGACTCCACAAGGATAGTTAGATGCAGCAACCCTAGATCGGCTATGTCGCCTAGAAGTTGGATGAGATCCATCCACATTATCCTCAGATAAGACAGAAGAAGTTTCACAGACATCAGAACTTTATGGAGGCATGATTTGAAAGACTAACAAATAAAAATCAAAAGGATCCAAGACCTTAGACTCTATAGCCCAAAGTTAAGACAACAAGAAAAGGAAACATTCTTAAATGTTTCCTAGCCTCTCCCTTATAAGTGTGGCATGCTATATACCAATAAAATAGACTCTACTTGACACAGTTTTTAGACACCCAATTGACAATAAACCTAGGATTTGATACCACTTTTGTCATAACCTGAACCAGGGCCTGGCTATGATGGGTATCTAAAGTCTATTGAGGAACAGAGACCACCCCCAATTGCCTAAACCACAAACTACCTTACACCCTGTGTTGGATGAATTCTAAATATATAACAAGATAACATATATAAAACTTATGATAATTCATGATATGTCTATACTATACACTAATAACCAGACAACCGTCCTTCACCAAGCAATCGACCAAACCACCCAAGTCCACAGTGATCAGAAAAAGCCTCTACAAAATTAAAAGTTAATAAAATATTAGTACATGCCCCCGACAATAGCCAAAACCAATATCCAAATAAATAGTCAACTCATAAAAAGAAACAACAACAGAAAATGAGGTCTTTTAAAGAATGAAAGTTAACCACTTCAATCTGACTCACTAGTTGATCCTGAATCTAAGTTACTGAGCAGGATATATGTAAGTAAATCTAGTTGCTGCATCACATGGAGATACAGTGCCAGAATATGGTTAGTAGTTGGACCCCTAGCATGTAACTTAGGAATAGAGGTACAAATAAATAACATGATAAAAGTTGAAAACCTATACAACATTCAATATAAACTATCATATGAAATACATATACATATATATAATATCACATGTTAGGGTAGGGAGCAAAGATTAGCATGAACTTAGAAAACCTTAACCTGGTCAGTATAGCATAATTATCTTAATATAAGGTACCCATAGTCTATATGGGTCGAGTTCTCCCCTAATTTGAAGGTCCTTAGAATGTGTAGCCATACGAGGGACTAGAACATCCTAGCATAATTAAGGTGACTTAAGCACCAATGTATACAACAAGGGGGACTCAAACCTTCCATTTATCTATTCAATATAGGGACTCAAATCTCTTGGTCATTTTGGTACCCACACCGGCTAGCACTAGTGCAATTTCCAATATTAGTCCTTCAGGACCTCCACTTTCATAGCCCGACTACACATCTTTCTTTTAAGCCCAGTTTAAAATATTTACTATGCATTACCATTTATTAACCTATTATACTGATAATCGCACCATTGGTATCGTCATACCAACCCCACTTCCAAGCATATAATATGCCATAACAATAATTTCATGAATTGAGACTCAATCCCATTAAACAAAAAAACACATTAAATTAATTCAATATTTGGGACTCAAACACATTTATACAATCAAACACCAAGGTTATAATTTATATTAATTTATGTCCATCACTTACTTCACAAAATAACTTATCATTCATTAATCGTTTTATGCCCATACATTAGTTCAATAGACAATTCAAACTTATGAGAAGGTCATTCTCATTAATAATTTCACAGATAGGTTGAGGGTGTACCATTACCAAGCTATGATCAAGGAAAAAACCATCAATCTAGGGGTTAACCATGACCCCTTAGTGAAATCACCATTCATATGCACCCACATATGAAAAACCTATATCAAACCATGGAAAATCATAAATAAATCATGGGAAAAAGTTTTTCAATAATTTATATTCAAAAACCTCAACCCTTGTTTCAAAAATCATGCCAATGACTCATGAATAATACTTTAAATCTCATGATTTTGCAAAATTAACAATGTGGAAAGAGTAACATGCCTGAATTACAAAGATTTACGGAGAGAAATCAACCTTTGAGCCCTTAGTTGACCAAATTGGTAAAACCCTAGCTTGACTTGCTTGAAAGGATTTACAGAGAGTAAAGAGAGTATTTAATTAATTAAAGTTTTGAATGAATTCCCCAAAAAGTATTTTAATGTGGGATCTAAAAGGTTTTTAGTTGAAAATGTCTGAAATGCCCCCAACCTAAAAGTTGTGTAATGACCCTTTAGGTTATTTTCCATATTTATGCTTATCTTTACCATTCGAGCTTCTCTATAGTTTACCCAAGTCGTTTATGACTTACTGGGACTGACGGTTTGATTATCAGGCAATTTATTTGGTGTTTACAGTTAATTCCTTGCTTAAATATCTTAGCTGGTTCGAAATGGCCACCGAGAAAAAAATTCAGTGAAATGATCTCGGATGAAAATTTGGAATGCTCTAGTAGATCCATAATATTTATTTTATTCTAGGTAGATGTTTTTTAGGGAGCTCATGTTGACCTATTGGTTGAAAAGTTGAAAATTAGAAAGAATAGGTGTGGGATCTATATTTTGTCGAAAAGGCCTTGGATGGAAAATCCAACTTCTCCATCACCTACAAAACATCAATTTTATGCTATAGAGACCCTTAGTTTTGGTCCCAAGGCTTCCAAACTCAATTCGATCCATCAAGCGGATTTTATGAAAAGTGATGAAAATATAGTGTGGGCCTCACTTTTTTCCTAAAATATCTATGATGAAAGATTTGATGATTCGAATGAATTTTAAATTTGGTTTACACTCAAAAATCACTATTGGATCATGCTATTTGTATTTTGTATGAGTTTTGAGGGTCAAAAATTTATTTTTGAGTTTGCTGTCATCTCGTGCAACTGTGATCGTGGCCAAGATTGTGCGATCACTTAAGCACGATTGCGGCCTATAGGACTATGATATCGGCATCTCTTTAGCTATAGGAGATATATTGTAAAACCTCGTATTTTATCTAGCTAAATTTATCTACTAGAATGTCAAGGATTATATTCAAATATGAATAACTCTTGATATGTGTAGAATTTTTAAGCTCTCAACCCACCAATGTGTAGAAAATTTCCTCAGCTTTCCAACGATACCAATTTTGCCTTAATCTGATTCTTAGTTGAGAAGTTATGATGCTTTTAGTAAAATAGTATGACATTTTGACAGGAACCGCGATGATTTCGCAATTGTCAAATTCCAATGGACCTCCGCAATTGGCCCATATTGCAGTGAGGTCATATTTTCCAGTTTTTAATTTCCAGTTCCTTACTGTGATAGTGGCACATCATGGTGATGGCCTAAATGGCATTTCAGTGGCTTACCGCGATAGCTCCACGTCGTATTGATTTTCCAGTTCCCAATAGTCCCTTATCCAGTGAACCACCGTGATTGTAGAGCATCACGGTGGGTTACTAAAGTGGGGCTTCAGTTTTCCAAATTAAATTTAAAAGGGTGGTTTGGCCTTTTCCACAACCCCCAAATCGTGATCAACGCAAGATTAAACCTATTCTAAGCATTCTATGCTTATTTTTCATCAAATTACTCTCCAAGAAAACCCTAGAGATAAAAAATTAATCTCCAAGAAATCTAATTTCCTCTATTATTATTCCAATATAGTTCAAAATTAAAGATTTCCGAACCAAGAACTTCAAGATGTCATCTTCCAAAGTACAATTAGGAATTCAAGATCTAGCTTTCTATTCAATTTCATCAATTAAGGTATGTGGGGTATTGAAAAAGGATAAATCTTTCATCCTTTTTCCCAAAACTAGCTTTTAATTATAAATTTACATGATTTTATATGAATCTCAATTTAGGGTTCATACCCATTTATTGTTAATTGAAGATTTTGAGATTTCAAGTAAATTGAGTGTTGAATTACATGTCTATTTTCGTAAATTCATGTGTATGACTATATTTTTAATATTTTGAGTTGAATTATGAATATTTTCATTATCAAGCATGAACTCTATGATGATTTTACATGAAATTGATGCATAGGTTATCAAACCCTAGTTGAGTGATACTATTTCAAGAATGATTATGCTTTTACGCATCTTATGATATGTTTATAAACAGTTTTGAATAAAGATTTGATATTTTGATATTTAGCTAAGATATGAAATCCACTTTACAGACTAAATTCAGTTTTGAATGAACAAATACACAGTAAGCTTTCAGTATGAAGTACTGTGACTTTTAAAAGTGGATTTCCAACAAAATGAGCTTACAGATTCAATATTCCCATTTCTATATGGATGACAGTTACAGATGTGATCACTTAGCTCGAGTTATAATCCTTGTCAAGAGTATGACACCTCTCCACAATGTGAGTTTTTTCCCAGAGAAAAATGAGACGTTGGACTGCTTGATATCTCACATGGTTTATGTCAGTCAGAAGAACCTCCCTATTAGTAAAGACTTTCATAATAAATTTAGAAGTATTTTCCCTACTAGTAATTACAATACAACAGGTCTTGAAGGAATTTCCCAACAGTTTAACAGAAAAGAATGGCAGATAACATATCAGCTTTTGGACTTTAAATGTGATGGCTCACCAGATTTAGGCAGTATGTTTTATTATTCATGATTTATGATTTTCAGCTTTCAGTTATTCCAACCATGTGAGTTTTACATACAACATGCATATTTTTTGAACTTTTATAACATTGAGATATTACTTTTACTTATGCATTCACCCCCACATGCTCAGTATATCCTCAAAGTACAAATCCACATTAACATCTATGTGTTACATTGTCTCATAATGTAGGTTCAGATGCTTAGTCTCAGCAGCGTGAGTTACTTCAGGCATCTCTATCTACATCCCGATAGTTGGTGAGTCCTTATGATTTGAGGGCCCATTTATCTAAATTTCCAGCTTCCATAGTATTTGAATAGTTGCTTTCAATTTAGTTTGAGTTAGTTAGGGGTTTGTCCGAATAGCTCTATAGTTTCTTAGTAGTAGAGGCTTGTCGGACTACTAGCTATTTTATTCAGACTTTTAGTATTATCTATCCAGATAGTATATTCGATTGATTTCTAATATTTTTGATAATATTCAGTATTTTAGAATTTCTATTTGATTAAATTACTTTAATATGAGTTATAGACTTAGTAGCAGGATTACAGGGTTAGCTTGAGACTATTCATAGTTTTTAGCACCGTGTAACATCTCGGGATAAGGTTTTGGGGCGTTACATATATAAAGGCCTCAAGACACACTTGAGGCAGTTACCCTTCACCATTAGATCTAGGAACCCCAAAATGAGTGTAATAACTCAAAATTGGTCATGGGGGATGACTTGGGAGCCTAATTATCACCTTAGATCATGATTATCTTCAAGATTAAGGTAAGAATTTCTTGAATTCATGCTTGCATTTCATAGTTTGTACCCAAAATTCTGATTTAGCTTAGGGTTTGATTTTAGCCCTAAGTATGCTTAATTTTCACCCATTTCTTAAGGGTTATGATTCCTTGTTTATGTGTGAACATTGGGTTGGTCTCGAAAACTCATTTTCCATAGTCGGACCCACTTGGGGTTTTGGTGTTGTTTTTGGAATCGAATCAGAATAATTTAATATTGGCATCAATAAACTCATATTGATGAGTAGATTATGGTTTTAATAGTGTGATGACATTTTGAGGATTGTAAAGTGAAGACGAGAATGTGGTGCATAAAGTAAGGTTTTACAGTTTGACCTTGAGGTAGACTTTTGTTTACTTTTCTTCATAGATGAAGTGTAATATATGTTATGTGTGACTATGGATGTTAGGATTGATTATGAGTAGGATAAATTGGCCTTAATTATTGATGGTTGAGGGATAAATGTGGGTTTTGGACTCGTAAAATGGCATGTTTAAAAACCTTTTTTATCCTATTGCCTTCCCCCTTTAGTTTAAATTAGTTATAATGTTGATATGATATAATGCTATGTTTGGAATATGGTTTTAGAATTTGAAGCATGATTTTTATATTTAGCCTTATTGGGCTTATGTGGTAGTCTTGAAACCATAAGTTGGATAGAGTTGACTTGAGTCCCGTTGTTTCTAGTTATAGTTTCTCTCTTAGGCTTGAATATGGATCACTTGACATCTAGAAAACAAACTAGATGTGGGATCACTTAGCCCACTTAGGCCTAAGTTTGTGTCAAGTCTTGTGGACTTAGTGCAGACATTAGACATAGATGAGGTAAGTAAACCTTAGAATAAGTTTACTTCATAACTTGATAACTTGTATTGTATTATTAGATTGTGGCATTTGAGTTATGATTATGATACTTCTTTTTGAAGTGATATTAGATATTTAGAGATGATACTCCTCCTAGATACGCTATGTGGCCTAATGGGATGCTATTTCCTCTTAGACTTGATGATTGGCCTATAGAGGATCTATTTCTTCTTAGACTTGATGATTGACCTATAGAGATACTATTTCCTCTTAAACTTGACAATTGACCTATAGAGATGCTATTTCATCTTAGACTTGATGATTGGCCTATAGAGATGCTATTTTATCCAAGACATAATGATTGGCCTATAGCGATGCTATTTTATCCAAGACATGATGATTGTCCTATAGAGTTTCTATTTTCTTTAGTCATGATTATTGGTCTTATAGAGACGATGTTCCTCTTGGATGTAAATTGGCCTAGAAAAGCTATATTCCTAGCAGTCACAATGTATGACCTTTTGATATATGATACCCTATAGATGGTTACATATCTATATATATTATACCTCCTAGAAGTTATATGCCTCTCGTGTGAGATATTATTGTATGCTTATTTATATTATGCCTCCTACGTGTGAGATGCCTCCAATATGTGAGACAATTAGAGGTATGCAACGACTGATAAATGTGATTATTAATATAAGTCTCGGATATGTGTATGGGCCTAAGGCCATCATTATGATGTAGTGATTATTCTGGATAAATTAATGGTCAAAGGGTCGTGTTATAATATTGATTAAATATATGAGAAGTGTTTATCATTATATGTGATGATGTGATTACAATTTATGACTTTAAATATGCATATGTTTGTATACATATCTCTCCAGTATGGGATAGAGGAAGATATGGTACAATGCTTATTATTCCACTGATTTAATATTGGTGATGGCATGCATAGATTCAGTACATTCATGATTATTTACAATTATAAATGATGTGATTATAGTTAAACAATGATCTTATGACTACTCTTCTTATTAGACAATTAAGCTTTATGGTAACTAGTTGTCAATTAGGAGACTATAGCACTTGATGACTAGGTATCTAATGTATTAGTTAATGAATCTTGCTTAGTTTAAACATGTTAGCTACGATGGTTAATTAATGAATGGTGTCAGTTAATAAAAGATGGTTAGGTGACAATTAGTAATGTGTTGTCTAGTAATAATTAACGGATATAGGATGATTAGTTGTAATAATAGTGGGTAAATAATGGTTTTTGTCTAATATGAACCTTGACTAGATGTTAGATATTTACTATTAAACAAATATTTCTTAGTTGTTATCTCGTGAATAAGGATTATGTGAAGAATAAGGTTTATACTGATAACTAGAGGTTATGTGATGAATAGAAAACTAGTTATTTTATTATAATAAGTGTTGGTTAGCTAATAACGAGCAGTTAGTAAGTATCAACTAGATAGATATTATATGGTGAAATGTCTATAATTATAAGTATTTTAGAGTATCTTATTCGGTAATGGTAATTGTGATAATATTGATACCCGACAAGGCTAGAGGATACTATTGTGATAATATTGATACCCGACAAGGCTAGAGGATACTATTGTGATGATATTGATTCCCAAAAAGGCCAGAGGATACTAGTGTGATGATATTAATACCCAACAAGGCCAGAGGATACTGTTGTGATGATGTTGATACCCGATAAAGCTGGAGGATATATTGATTATATGTTAGTCCACAGCAAGCCAAGAGGATACTATTGATGATATGTTGATACCCGACAAGGGCGGAGGATATATTGATGATATATTAATACCCGACAAGGTTGGAGGATATTGTTATGATAATGTTCATACCTGGCAAGACTGAAGGATATATTGATGATGTGTTAATACACGTCAATGTCAAAGGTTGATTACGATGATGATAGTCCTTATGAGGATATATATGATGAGTTAATTTATTGATTGTGTACTTTGCATTCATTTCTGCATTTGCATCGCCTATCACCCGTATGCACCAATATTTACCAACCGGTATGGGACAGTTGCATATATATGGGTTAATAATATGCCTTGCGTTATTATATATTTATTGAACCTTCCGAGCTTGGGGTGGTACGGGTGCGCATAGGCTCGACTAGGTATTTGGCTGTCTGGAGTAGCTGGTTATTCATGATGTTAATGATATTGTTGTTATCATTTTTATGATCATTATTATGGATAGCTTTGTAAGCCCCCTCAAAGTTCCCTAGTAGTCTGAGCCTTAGAGCGTGTCAAGCGAAGTGTAATTCCAGCCCTAAAAGGTTGAGATGTGACTTCCCAAGTGATTGGTGTTTCAACTATATAAAATTTTGTTACATTTGACTTATTGTCATGTAGATAATTGAATTATCTTTCCAACGATACCAATTTTGTCCAAATCCGTTATCGGGGTAAGAAGTTATGATTATTTTACTGAGAGTTATTGGAACTGCCAGGGTGCGACGGACGATCCGACGGACCATCGAATCTGTGAAGGACCATCGCTCGGCCCATCGCAACCAAGGCAGTAGTTCTTTTTTTTGGACCAAATATGACGACCAATATGATGGACCGCCAAGGCTGCGATGGACCATCACTGGGATCATCGCGCTCAGACAGTATGGCCTCATCCTGGCTAATGTGTGATGGACGATCCGATAGACCCTCAGGCTGAGTGACGAACCATCGCTCGACCCGTCACAACCAAGGCAGTAACTCTCTTTTTTGGCCCAAGTGTGATGACCAATATGATGGACCGTCAAGGCTGTGATGGACCGTCGCTGGGATCGTTGCACTCAGACAGTGTGGCCTCATCCTGGCCAATGTGCGACGGATGATCCAATTGACCGTCAGGCTGAGCGACGTACCATTTCTTCGACCATCAGACTGAGGCAATACGTTCTTTTTCTAACTAGCATGCGACGGATAACCCGACCGACCGCCAGGCTACCGACGGACCATCGCTTCGATCGACGCAGCCCCCATTCAGTATTTTAAAGTCTTTTTTAAAAGGAGCTTTTGGGTCTTTTCCCTTTTATCCCTCAGATATATTCTAAACGAACTTGATAACCTCATTATCTCCTAAAACATCCAAAGGCTAGGGTTTTTTCCTCAAGAACTCACCATGGATTCTACAAATTGAGTTGAGATTTGAGTTCCCCAAGTTCAAAGGTTGCAAGAAATCTGTCTCATGAGTAAGAAAAGGAGTTTACAGCAAGCTCGTTCATCCAATTTTATAATATAAGGTATATGAAGTTTTGAACAAGGGTAATCCTTCCATCCTTTTGCTCAAAGGCTTATTTAAACTATGATTTTCTGCAATTTATGAGATTTTACATAAATTTGAATTAGGGTTTTTCACTCTTTTTTTATTGATTGCAATATTTTGATGTTTCTCATGAATTGAGAGTCTAATGGCATGATTTTCACTTGTTTTCTTGAGAAATTGCAACCCCATGATTTTAATCCTTGAGAAATTAATAGTTGAAATATTTGAGATATTGAAGTATATGAGTATGTTGAGATTTTGAGACAAATTGCTGAAATTTCAAGATTTCTACATGAGTTATGAATATATATGCTATCTATTATGCTTTTGATGAGTTTTAACTTGAGATTGAATTATGTGTTATTGAGCTCTACTTGAGATTTGTAATTTTATGAACTCTTGTGCTATAAACACCTATGATTTGAGTATTCTAAGATTATTGAGAAATGTTTTGACCTAATGGTCATGGAGTTTTGTAATCCACTTCACTACATGATATTACAGATTTGATTATTGGGTTCTTATTGAACCATGAGATTATTCTAAAGTGAATTTTCATAAGATGAGAGAGATAAATTATAGAGAGTAGTATTTAGCACCGAGTTGCGTAAGTTACCATGGTTTCTTACCCCAGAACTATGTTCCACCATAGGTTGGTCCTAAGGCCGAGATGATTGTTTCTTGAGTTCGAGATATTTTGCTTGAGTCCGAGATAAGTGATCACTTAGTTGAGGTTATACTCCTTGGCAAGAGTATGACGCCTCTGCTCAATGTGAGGTCTCTTCCTTAGGAGGAAAAAATGTTAGACTCCATGTAGCTCACATGGTTTAAGTCGATTAAGAGAACCTCCCTTGATATAAGTTATTTTCCTAACAGTAAAGTAGCGGATTTGCTCCCTAAAACCAAAGTACTTTCCCTTGATATAAGTATTTTCTCTAAAACTATGAGATAAGTTATTTCCCTAAACTAGAGTATCTTTCTATTGAGACATTATGATTTCCCTAAAGCATGAAATGAGATATTTTCCTAAAGTAAATGAAATACCTTCAAGTAAGTTTCAAAGTTATATGATTCTGAACTCCAAGTACTAAAGTTCAAAAGAATTATGAGTTCTTGAGCATTAAAGAAGTTTTAATCTCCATGAGACAAATCAATGAGTTGAAAGCATTGTTTAAAGTTTCCTTTAGCCTATGGGTAATGAGAATAAGAGAAGATTACCGATTTTAAAGTTAAACTATGATAACTCACGAGATTTGTCTTACATGCTCCATTCTACATGATTCATGAGCTTTACATTTTATACTTATTCAAGCCATGTGAGTCATTTCTTATTGCATGCATGATTTGATTAAAGAGTATTGATATTGTTTTATATAAATGCATGTACCCCCAAATACTTAGTACATTCCCAAGTGTTGATCCACATATACGTCTATGTGCTACATTGTTTTATAATATAGGTTCAGGTGCTCAGTCCCATCCGCTTTAGTGACTTCAGAGTACCTCTTTCTATATCCCTACAGTGGTGAGTACTTATGGTTTGAGGACCTATCATCAGATATTTTATCATTTAACGGACTACGTTATTACTTTTAATTTATTTTGAGTCAGTTGGGGACCTGTCCCAACGGCTATCTAGTTCATGGATTAGTAAAGGCTTTATCTGACTAGTTATCAGATTGTGGTTGTATTGAGGTTTTTCGATATTGCTTGGTCATTTGGACCGAGCATTTTCTCTGTATTTCCATTCATATGATATAACTATGCTAGTGTTTGAATTATATCATCTTGGAATAAGTGTTACTAGTAGAAATAGGCTCAAAGGGTTACCTTAGGGCTACGTGTAGCCTTAAGTACCGTGTGACATCTTGAGAGGCGATTCTGGGTCATTACAAATTTGGTATCAGAGCCTAAGGTTTTAAGGAGTCCTAGGGAGTCTGACAAGCCGTGTTAAGTAGATTTTTGATCATCGGTGTGGAGCGCATTACATCTATGAGCAAGAGGCTGTGAGACATTTTAGGAAAAAAAGTTATTTCTTCTTTTAGAATCTATCATACCAAAAGTTGTCCCTCTCATCTAAAAATTTATGCTATTCTATTTGAGAAAATGCCTCTCCGAAGAGTGAATACCCGCAAGAATGATGATGAGCAACCCTCACCTGTTGATCCTTTGAATGAAACTGTGTCTCATGTAGAGTTTTGGGAAGCCTTTCGGGCTTTAACCCAAGCATTTACCACCAATGTTCGGGGTAATAACTATGCCACAATTACTAATCAGCAGGGAGAGGATATAGCTATGGCTAGGATTCGTGATTTTATGGGTCCAAGGCAGGTGAGGACCCATAGTTGTACCTTAAGAAGGTGAGAAAGATCATACAGGTGATGCATGTTTCTAAGGAATAAATTGTTGAGTTGGCATCTTATAGGCTAAAGGATATTACTTATGACTGGGTTGTATCATGGAGGAAGGGTAGAGGTGATAATGCTACTCCTATGACTTGGCAGATATTCCAAGATGCATTCTTGGACAAGTTCTTTCCACTAAAGATGGGGGAGGAAGAGATTTAGGAGTTTATGAACTTGAGACAGGGCTCCATAAATGTTAAGGAGCACTACTTGAAGTTAAACCAGTTGGCCAAGTACGCTCCTGATTTGATTTCTGACACCCGGGTTAGTATAAAAAAGGTTGTGAATGGTGTTTCTGGGTTAGTATTGAAGGAGTGTAGGACTGCGATGCTGTATAGGGATATGGATCTGGCTAGGTTGATAACGCATGCCCAGTAGATAGAGGTGGATAAGATTAGGGAGAGAGATCCAGTGAGGGGTAACAAGAGTGCTAGATCTTAGCAGCATGAGTATAGCCAACCTAGGTTCCATGGAGGGAACCACCCTCAGTTTTAAAGGCATTTGTCTATGCCAGTGCCTTCATCAACTAGTGCTTCTGCACCTACAAGCAGGCAGGAGAAAGGGGGGAAGATCCTTTTTGTCTAGGTCACAAAACAGTATTGGTAATAGGCCTCGTTATCCCCCTTGTGCTAAGTGTGGTAGGGATCATCCCGGTGAGTGTTTCATAGATTTAAGGGGCTATTTTGGTTATGGAAAGTAGGGCCACAGATTTAGAGATTGTCCTCATGCTAAACAGGAGAACAGAGATGCCCGACCTCAGGTACAAGCTACTAGTGCACCAGATCCTGTACCCCATCCCACCCGTGCGCTTCATGTAGCACTACTGGCGGTCAACGCCAGAACAAATTCTATGCCTTACCATCCCATTAGGAGCAGGAGGACTCTCCTGATTTTGTTAATGGTATGCTCCACATCTTTTGTTTTGATGTTTATATGTTGTTGGGCCCGGGCCTAATCTCTCTTATGTGACCCCACTTGTAGCTGTGAATATTAAAATAAGTCCTAAAAAGATTTTTGAGCCCTTCTTAGTTTCTACACCAGTAGAGGAGTCAGTTGTTGCTAAACAATTATATAGAGATTGTCCTGTTACTATTCTTCATAGAGTCATACTTGTGGATTTGATAGAGTTAGACATGGTGGATTTTGACCTTATTCTAGATATGGATTGGCTTCATTCTTGTTATGCATCTATAGACTGTTGTACCCATGTGGTCAAGTTTTAGGTTCCTGATAAACCATATTTTGAGTTGTCTGGGAGTTTGGTATTTCCCAAGAGTTATTTTATCTCCTATATCAAATCCAGAAAGCTAATATCCAAGGGTTGCATCTATCACCTAGTTAGAGTCAAAGATACTAAGTCTGAGGCTTCAACTAATCAGTTAGTCAAAATTGTTAATGAGTTTCTAGATGTTTTTTCAGAAGATCTCCCAAGGGTACCCCCAATAGAGAGATAGAATTCGGGATTGACCTTTTTCCTGACACTCATCCCATTTCTATTCCGCCATATCGTATGGCACCTCTAGAGCTTAAGAAGTTGAAAGAGCAACTTAAAGATCATTTAGACAAAGGTTTTATTAAGCCTAGTATTTCTCTTTGGGGTGCACCTGTCTTATTCATGCGAAAGAAAGATGGTTCTTTGCATATGTACATTAACTATCATTAGTTTAATAAGGTCACAGTCAAAAATAAGTATCCTCTTCTAAGAATTGATGAATTATTTGATCAGTTGCAAGGTGCAAGTTATTTCTCCAAGATAGACCTTAGATTTAGCTATCATCACCTTAAAGTGAGAGAATATGATATTCCCAAGACAGCCTTCTAAACCTGCTATGGTCACTTTCAGTTTTTAGTCATGTCTTTCGGGCTAACTAATTCCCCAACAACTTTTATGGACCTCATTAATCGAGTGTTCAAGAAATATCTCGATATATTTGTCATAGTGTTCATAGATGACATCCTTGCGTACTCCCGTAGTGAGAGTGACTATGCAAATCACCTTCAAATTGTCTTGCAAACTCTTATAGATCACCATTTGTTCGCTAAATTTAGTAAGTGTGAATTTTGGCTAAGGTCTGTAGCCTTTTTGGTTCATGTTGTTTCATCCGAAGGGATTAGAGTTGATCCCCAAAGATAGAAGCTGTGAAAAATTAGTCTTGGCCTATATCCCCATCTAACATTAGAAGTTTCTTGGGTGTAGCGGGCTACTACCATCATTTTGTTGAAGGTTTATCTTCTATTACGTCTCCCATGACCCGGTTGACTCAAAAAAAAGTTAAGTTCCAGTGGTTAGATTCCTGTGAGAAGAGTTTTTAGGAGTTGAAGACTCGACTTACTTTAGCCCCTGTGTTGGCTTTGCCTGATGGTACAGATAATTTTATGGTATATTGTGATGCCTCTAGAATTGGTTTGGGTTCTGTATTAATGCAAAGAGGTAAGGTTATAGCCTATGCCTCTAGAAAGTTAAAGCTGCATGAGAAGAATTACCTAACCCAAGATCTTGAGTTAGCTGCTGTGGTCTTTGCTTTGAAAATCTGGAGACACTATCTTTATGGTGTTTATGTTGATGTGTTTACTGATCATAAGAGCCTGCAATATGTGTTTACTTAGAGGGAGTTGAATCTTAGACAGAGAAGGTGGTTGGAATTGTTAAACGACTATGATATGAGTGTGTTGTATCACCCGAAAAAGGCCAACATAGTGGCGGATGCCCTTAACAGATTATCTATGGGTAGTGTTGCTCATGTAGAGAAAGGTAAGAAAGATTTAGCTCGCGATGTGCATTGTCTGGCTAAATTGGGTGTTAAGTTGCTTGATTCAGCCGAGGGGAGTATGTTGGTACAGAGTAGTTCTGAATCCTCTTTAGTGTCGAAAGTGAAGGAGAAGTATGTAGGGATCCTAGTTTGGTCAGATTGAAGGAGTCAGTTAAGGGCCAAAAGGTAGAGGTTTTCTCCCATAGAGGAGATGGCATGTCGAGATTGCAAGATAAATTATGTGTTCCGCGTATTGATGATTTGAGGCAGAGGATTATGGCTGAAGCGGATGGTGCACAATATCCTATTCATACCGACACTACCAAGATGTACCACGACTTGTGAGAAATCTATTGGTGGAATGGTATGAAAAAGGATATAGCTGAGTTCGTAGAAAAGTGTGCAACGTGCCAACAAGTAAAGGTAGAGCACCAAATACTTGGTGGTGTCATGCAAGAGTTTAGTATACCTATATAGAAGTGGGAGGTGGTGAATATGGACTTCATAATTGGGTTGCCTCTTTCGCGGCATCATCATGATTCTATTTGGGTTATTGTAGACAGGATGATTAAGTTCGCGCATTTCTTGCCTGTGCATACGTCTTATACAACTAAGGATTATGCTAGATTGTATATTCGAGAATTATTCAAGCTGCACAGAGTTCCCTCATCTATTATTTTGGTTAGGGGCACTCAATTTACTTTTCAGTTTTGGAGGGCGTTCCAATAGGGTCTTGGAACCCAAGTCCTTTTGAGTTCTGCTTTTCATTCGTAGACAGATGGTTAAGCTGAGAAGACTATTTAGACTCTTGAAGATATGTTGAGGGCATGTGCTCCTGATTTTAAATGTAGTTGGGATGAGCATTTACCATTGATAGAGTTTGCCTATAACAATAGTTGCCATGCTAGAATCGGGAAGGCACCTTTTAAGGCCTTGTATGGTAGGAGATGTATATACCCATTAGTTGGTTTTAAGTGGGTGAAACTTCCATGACTGGGCCTGATGCAGTGTTTGAAGCTATAAAGAAAGTTAAGTTGATTAGAGAGAGGTTGAAGACCGCCCAGAGTCGTCAAAAGACTTATACCGATGTGAGCAGAAGAGATCTTGAGTTTGAAGTAGGTGATTTGGTATACTTGAAGATTTCACCCATGAAAAGTGTGAAAAGGTTTGGTAAAAAAGGGAATCTTAGTTCCCATTATGTTGGCCCCTATAGAGTCTTGAGTCGTGATAGTAAAGTAGCCTATGAAGTTGAGTTGCCCGCAGAGTTGTCAGCCGTTCATCCTATCTTTCATATCTCCATGCTCAAGCACATTGGTGATTTCATTGCGATAGATCTTTTAGAGAATGCTGATATTTAGAATAGTCTTTCATTCGATGAGATTCCTATTAAGATTCTAGAATTTCAGATCCGTAGACTGAGGAACAAAGAGGTTTCCTTGGTCAAAGTATTGTGCCAGAACCAGTCAATTGAGGGCGCTATTTGGGAGGCAGAAGAAGACATATGAGTAGAGTATCCGCACCTCTTTTCCGCAAGTTTAGATCAATTTGATGGTATTATTCTTCCTTAATTCATCCCTTTTAATCTAAAGTTCAGCTATATGTATCTGTTCTTGCATGATTTCTTGAATTTCTGAGGCATTCGAGAGTTTAGAGAGATTTTGAACTCATTTTAGCAACTTGCTTTACCTATGTGTACTATGTTTTCCTGTGTTCCTTTCTAACTAGCAATATTCAAGGACGAATGTTTCTAAGGGGGAGATATTGTAAGACCCTGCAATGTTCCCTTGTAGTCTGAACCTTAGAGCGTGTCAAGGAAAGTCTAATTCTGGCCCTAAAAGATAGAGAAGTGACTTCCCAAGTTATTGGTGCTTCAACTATATATAATTTTCTTAAATTTTACTTTTTTTCATGTAGAGAATTGAATTAGAATTCCAACGATACCAATTTCATCCAAATCTAGTGATGGGGTGAGAAGTTATAGTCCTTTTACTGAGAGTAGTTGGAATCGCTTAGGTGCGACGGACAATCCGATGGACCGTTTCTCGGCCCGTCGTAACAAAGGTAGTGACTACCTTTTTTGGCCAAAGTGCGATGGTAAAAATGATGGACTATCAAGGCTGTGATAGACCGTCGCGCTCAGGCAGTGTGGCCTCATCCTGGACAATATGCGACAGATGATCCGACGGACCGTCAGGTTGAGCGACGGACCATCGCTTCGATCATCACACCAAGTAGTATGTCCCATCCTCTTCAGTGACTTTCGAGTACCTCTGTCTATATCCCTACAGTGATGAGTCCTTATGGTTCGTGGACCTATCGTCAGACATTTCATTATTTAAGAGACTATGTTATTACTTTTAGTTCTTTTTGAGTTAGTTGGGGACTCGTCCCAATGGCTCTCTAGTTCATGGATTAGTAGAGGCTTTGTCAGACTAGTTATCAGATTGTGGTTGTGTTGAGGTTTTCCAGTATTGCTTGGTCATTTAGACCGAGCATTTTCTCCGTATTTACTTTCCTATGATATGACTATAATATTATTTGAATTATTTCATCTTGAAATGAGTGTTATTAGTAGAAACAGGCTCAAAAGGGTTAGCTTGGGGAAACTTGTAGCCTTAAGCACCGTGTGACATCCCGGGAGGCAATTTCAATTTGTTACAAGCTTATGATAAATTGGGCAACGATTCGGTATCAAGATTTGAGCTATGTCTTTGGCCTCTCCTATCTTATGATTGCATTATTATGAATGATTATTTCAAGTCTAGCCATACGGATTAGAAAGCCTGAGTATAATAGTATTTAAGTCTTGATAGTATTATAATGAGGTCTCAAAATGAGAATATAATGATATAGTTTATTATTTGAGATGACCCTAGGTTTATATGTATATATATACCTATATATTTGAAGCTATGTTACTACCGTATATCCCTTCTTTCATTGTTTATATTGTATAGTCGTTTCTTTGCCTTGTATATTACTACGTATCTTTCGTTCGCTCTTTGTTAGTATATTGACCTGGGATATACGGTATAACACTGACGTATATTGAACGTAACTAAATTAGGATAGTTCACCATGATTCTTCCTTAGTCTTATTATGTTAGACTCTTGGACATAAACATCATAGTTGTTCCTTATTTTTTCATTGACTTGTTATATGATTTATGCACTCTTGCATGTACTTTCCATTTTGTTTATATGTTGTATATATCTACTTTATCTTTGGATCTTAGTTGGCACTTGCCTACTGAGTACCATTTGTTTGCTACTTATACTACACTTTTGTAGCCTACAAATTATAGTAAAGTTTATCATAGTTGATGAGTGCATCGTGCGGAGCAGCCCTAGTCCATAGACTTAGAGTGATCTCCTGACATTCAAAGTATTACTGATATCTCTCAAATATATTAGACTACTCTCTAGGTTGCATTTGGAGATAAGTAGTATCCGTGTATTTCTCTTGATTTTTCACTTTTGTTCTATTTTTATATTAGAAGCTCTTGTACTGATAACACCAAGTTTGGGGATTTTTCTATGTATTGATCTTTATTTAATATATTCCAGATTCTTTTCCGTATATTATTGAGTAGTCCATTAATAGACATTTCGGACTACAGGTTAAAATTTAGGTGGGAGGAAGGGTGAATTGAAATTTTCTTCTGTGAGTCGAATACTGACTCCTCACAGTCAACTCACCTACAGATTAAAACACTTCACAACTAAATTAAACTTAAATAGTTAAGCACATAAATAATAAAGCATAATGTAAACAACACAAAGATTTATCCTGGTTCGGCACACCAATCCAGTGCCTACGTCCAGTCCCTTTGGATTTCAAATTTTCTTTAGACCTTTGAAGATTTTGGTTTGAGTACAATGATAGGAAACAAGTTCTTAAGACTTATTTTTCTCTTCAAATCTTGTGACACAACTTCAGTTGATGTTACAGAGATTATTTGATCCTACTTTTTATATACCAATTGTAAACTAATATTACAGAGCTTTGTAAGACAAAAATAAGACTCTTTGAATTTTCTCCTTGAAGTTGCATAAAAAATGTCTATCTTTGGTCTTCTTCTTTTATGGTCTTTGGATTCTATTCTTCATAAGAAAACCCAAGAGATTTCTTCTCAATCAAGGAATTAGATTGATTCTTTGATTGAGGAATATAGCCATTTTATATGTCCATATATGGCTTTGGATCATGTCCATAACATATATGTTGGTGATCTTTCCTTCCTTTTAGTCAGGATGTCTTATGTGATAATTGTGTCCTTTATTCTTTTGTTTAGATCTCTATTGATTAATGATTGATCTTTTTCTCCTGCGATTCTTGTTCTGCCATAATTCTACGATAATAATTCTCTTTTACTTTGTTTCAGCATATTTAATTTATCTGCCATGCTTCTTAGAATGCCATAATCTTTTTATGATTGATTGTCTTTCCTTTTCTATCGTCGACTTTCTTTATCAGTGGTCTTTTATGTTCTGTAAGAATTCACTAGTTAGTTTTTCATTATTAAAATATAAACCTTGGAGGCTAACACGGGTTGGCTTGCGTACTGGTGGGTTATGGTAGACGCCCTCATGACCTGAGGCAATTGAGTCATGATAAATTGGTATCAAAGGCTAGGTTTCAGCGGTATGTTAGTAGAAGATCTAAGTTTTAGTAGAGTCCTACAGATTGGTATGGAGACGTTCGTAACCTATCTTTGGGTGGCTATAGTGACATTTTAGGAAATTCACTTCATGACTCCTTATTATGTGTCCGTATTCTTATGAACTTTGAACATATTCTTTGACTCTATTCTATCCTCAAAGGATGATACAATATTATTAATAGATGCATAAAAGACTCTAATATGCATTTCTAGAATTTCAGTACAATATTAGACAAGAGAGTCAGAGATGGATATTGAAGATCTTCAATGGCAACTAAAAAGCAATTGGGTAGAGTCCCCATCAGACTTGTGGAGTGTGGTATGTTTCTTCAGGCTATGAAGACTATTCTGGATTATGAGAGAAAGTATCTTGAAGTATTTTAGAATCTTGATTTGGTTGTATTGTGATGAGATGCTAGTTTAGAGAATGCCCTTAGTATGGGATAGGTTATCAGCTAGAGTTACCCTGTATTCCCTGTGAGCCTAGAGTTCCTAAGGCAGGCTATGATTTTGGAAGTTTGGACATAATTTTATTGATTTCTCTCAGCGTCAGTTGGCCAAGAATTTGGGCGTAGTCGGTGTTTTATCCATATTGATACTTCAGGAATTGCTACGATTGTAGAGAAACCGACTACTAGTCTAGGGTGTATCCCTGACGTGATATACCAGTCATTCAACTTAGTTAGTTCAGCTTATGATGTTGTGACATCTTCAGTTAGAGATGGTATGCTTGGTGCCTCAGTTGATAATTTAGTTAGTCAGTCCAATTTAGACCCATTAAGATTTATGTTCCCTATGCCCGTGAAGGAAGGTGACTTTGAATATTACCATGATTAGTGTGCTTTTATTTCTGCATTTATCTCTTATTATATGTCTAGGGGTTTTCATGCCCATTGATAATTTTATGCCTTGATAAAGTGATATCAGTCATTATGTGCCATATTATTAAATTCATAAAAATGTATCCACTTCATGGTTTATTTCTTTTAGTAGTGTATGGAGTAGAGCTATATTGATGCTTTTCCCCTATTGGTGTGTTTTGGGTTTGAGTCCTATTTAAATTGGTATATTAGCCCTATTGTGGCCCTTGAGTGGTACATGATATTGATGTTTATTTTGATACTGCCTGTTCAGTATGTTGATATTAATATTGTTGTTTCTATTGCTACCACTGTGTGAGGTTATTGATATTACTTGATATTGTTACATGATGAATTAGATTCTCGTTAGGTAGCTGTATAGACTAGTGTTATCTAGTTAGACTTTTATTTTCTTGTGATATTATGGCTTTAGTAGATATTGCCTGATTTGATGATTTTTCCCCTAGAGCGGCGAGGTTAACTGTGTTCCCCCTTGGTTTGCTGTATTAGATTATTTTGTGTTGGCAATTTAGTTATGTTGCCTATTTCTGAGTTTGAAATCCTTAAACTTTCCTCCTAGTTTTTGAAGGGTTTTATTTTAGCTATCCTTTTTGGTATAACCCATTTGTAAGATGGACTAATTTGAGGTTCTTTCTTCATTTATGGCTATTTCATCATCTGATAGATACTTGATGTTGATATTAAGATGTCGTGTATTTATCTCATTGGTATGTTAGGTTCGTTCCCTCATGATGGATTGCCTTGTTGTTAGTGTGGAGATTTGATACTCTTTTTTCATTATGATATAGTTTTGTCTAGTGTAGTGGCAAAGTTAGAGGCAGGTGGCCTTTCCTGTGATCGCTCCTTAAGTTGGCAATTAGAAACTCTTTAGCTTAAGTTGTTGGTACTCTGGTGATGGTCTTGACCTTGACCTTGGTTTTGATATTGGTATTTCTCTTTGATGATATGAGCCTGTGGCTTTTTCATTACCTAGATGAAGTATTAGATTGATTAGTTCCAACTTAAGTTGCATTTCTTTGAGTTGCTGAAGTTCTTGCCTTCACTGGTGTAGTTTTCAGCCTTGAGAAGTTTTGAGTATGTTTTGATATTTCATGCCCTCCAGCGGATATGGAGTGGGTTATATGCATTTTTAGCTAGTGATTTTTTTCTCTGGCGTGATTCCTATTTTTAGCTATATTTTGTTCCCTCCAGCTGATATAGAGTTGGTTGCTTGTGTTTTCAGTTAGTGGTTATCTCTGTAGGTGATTTTACTTACTAGATATTTCTAAATTGTGGCTTTGTATAGTTTGTCTCAGCTATGTCAAATTTTAGAGAGTAGAGTCAATTTGAGATAGTTGACATTGAAATAGCCTTATTGGCCTAGTTTTGGATTTTGACTCCTAGGATAAGCGATTTTGAAGTATGATAGATTTGGACCATCAATGCCTACCCATTTTTGGTTTTGATTTAGATATTTGAGCTTAAGAGGTTCAGCCTTGGTACTGAGATTTTAGTTTGGTGTTGTAGAGCTGTCGTGCAGCCTTCATTTTGGAATTATTACAATTTGGATTCCATTTATAGGCTGGTTGAGCCTACACCATGGTTGCCAATTCAGTCTTCTAGTCTTCGATTTGATTATAGTTGATAAGTGTTTAGATAATAGCCTGTAAGACTCATATTGGTTATTTTAGTTTTGACCTCAAGTTTTAGTTTTATATGAAAATTTTAGATGATTTACTCAGTGGGAGTAGTATTTACGAGTTAGATTTAGTATGTCTTCATTCTCGATGAAGAAGACATCTTGGAATGGAATATTTAGTGATGAGTAGTTATACCTTAGAATTTGTGATTTTAGTTTGATTTTCATCTAGACTGGTTGCAATGTTGTCATGGATTGCATTCCTTGATTATCTCCATTTGTGTGCCCAGATAGAGCCTTATGAGCTTATTCATGTTTGCCTTTTGGACTTTCAGCAGCCAATCTTCATTTTCTTGATTTCTCTATGATAAGAAGGAGTAGACGAGACTTAGGTGATTTTCCTCCTGGTTTGGAGTTAATAGAATGCGTAAAATGGTTAAGGAAGGTTATGTTTTTTATTAGGAGTAGGTTTAATGACTCATGTATTGGTTTTCTTTTGTCTTTGATGATCCTTTGTTGATTTATACGGATATTAAGATTGTAGCAACATAATCTGATTCAGATATACGTGTATCAGCCTTCTTGGTTAAGTTTGAGACTAGTTAGCGGTTAAGTTGAGTTGGCTATCTTTAAAGTAGAATGAGAGTGTTGGTTGAAAAAGGGTACCTGTGGAGAAATACCTTGCAAGTGTTTTCTCTCAACTAAGGTTATCTAGGAAGTCATGCTTGGAGTATACAGGCCCAGTACCTCATCCTTTCGAGCTTTTGAGATTCTTTCTGTCTATTGACTTTCGAGGATAAAAGTCCTTTTAGTGGTGGATATTATAATGACCATTCAGGTCATTTTCCATATTTATGCTTATCTTCACCATTCGAGCTTCTCCATAGTTGCCCGAAGTCATTTATGACTTGCTAGGACTGACAGTTCAATTATCGGTCAGTTTATTTTTTTTAGAGCCAATTCCTTGCTTAGAAGTCTTCATTGGTTCCAAATGGTCACCGGGCAAAAACATTAGTGAAACAATCTCGGATGCAAATTTTGAATTCGCCAGTATATCCAAAATATTGATTTTAGTCTGGGTAGAGGTTTTTTCTGGGACCCAATGTACCCGAGCTCATTTTGACCTATTGGTTGGAAAGTTGAAAATTGGAAAGAATAGGTGTGGGACCCATATTTGGTCAAAACGACCTCGAATTGAAAATCCAACTTTGCCATTATATCCGGAACATCAAGTTTTTTCTAGGAAGACCCTTCGTTCAAGTCCCAAGGTTCCCGAACTCATTTGACCTGTTAAGCGAATTTTTTGAAATATGATGAAACTATAGGTTTGGGCTTCAGTTTTTGCCTAAAAGATCTCCGATGAAAGTTTTGATGATTTCAATGGATTTGAAATGTGGTTTACACTAAAAATTCACAATTGTATCACAATATTTGAATTTTGAATGAGTTTCGAGGGTTAAAAACTTATTTTTGAGTTTGTTCTTATCTGGTACAACTGCGATCGCGGCCAAGAGTATGCAATCGTGGGAGCACAATTATGGCTCGTAGGACCGCAATAACGGCATATCTTTAGCTATAGGGTCTATATAAAGGCCATAAGACATGTTAGGTCACTTCCCCTTCACTATTTAGACCTAGGAACCCAAAACGAGTGTAATAACTCAAAATTAGTCATGGGGGATGACTTGGGAGCCTAATTATCATCTTGTATTGCGATTATCTTTAAGATGAAGGTAAGAATCTCTTTAATTCATGCTTAAATTTCATAGTTTAGGCCCAAAAACTCAATTTAGCTCAGGGCTTGATTTTACCACAAAGTATTATTATTTTTCACCCATTTCTTAAGGGTTATGATTCGTTGTTCATGTGTGAACATTGGGTTGGTCTCGAAAACTCATTTTCTATATGTGGGACTCACTTGGGGTTTTGGTGTCATTTTTAGACCCAAAGAATAATAGTGTAATATGGGTATCATTACACTTGTATAGATGAGTAGATTATGGTTTTTATAGTCTGATAGCATTTTGAGGAATGTAAAGTGAAGACAAGCATATGATGCATGAAGTGAGGTTTTGTGATTTGTCCTTAAGGTAGGCTTCTGTCTACTTTTCTTCATAGATGATGTGTGATATATATTGCGTGTGACTATCGATGTTTGGCTTGATTATGAGTAGGATAACATAGCCTTAATTGTTGATGCTTGGCGAATAAATGATGGTTTTGGCCTCTTAAGAGGGAATGTTTATAACCCTTTTGTATCCTATTGACTTTCCTCTTTAGTTTAGATTAGTTATAATATGGATATGATATAATGCTATGTTTGGAATATGGTTTTAGCATTTGAAGCATGATTTGTATACTTAGCCTTATTAGGCTAGCGTGGTAGTCTTGAAACCATAAGATGGGTAGAGTTCACTTGAGTTCGCTTGTTTCTGGTCAAAGTTGCCATATTTGGGTTGAATATGGCTTACTTGATATCTATAAGATTAACTAGATGCCTTAGCCTAGTTTAGGGCATAGTGGGTCTAATTATGGAAATTGTGATTTAGAAGTGGGATTGTTCGACTCACTTAGGCCAAAGCTTGTGTTAAGTCTTGTGGACTTAGTGTGGATGTTAGACATAGATGAGGCTAGTAAAACTTAGAATATGGTTACTTCATAACTTGGTAATTTGTATTGATGTTTTCGGATTGTGGCTTTTGAGCTATAGTTATGATACTCCTTGTGGAAATGATATTGGGCATTTAGAAATAATATTACTCCTCAAGACGTTATGTGGCCTATAAATATGATATTTCCTCTTACACTTGATGATTGGCCTATAGAGATGCTATTTCCTCGTAGACTTAATAATTGGCCTATATAGATGCTATTTCCTCTTAGACTTGATGATTGGCCCATAGAGATTCTAATTCCTCTTAGACTTGATGATTGGCCTATAGATATGTTATTTCCTCTTAGACTTGATGATTGACCTATAGAGTTGCTATTTCCTTTTGTCATGATTGTTGGACTAATCGAGACGATATTCCTCTTGGATATGTAAATTGGCCTTAAGAATATATATATTTCTCATAGTCATGATGTATCACTTATTGATATATGATATTCAATAGACGATTACATGTCTATATATATTATGCCTCCTAGATGTGAGATGCTTCTTGTGTGAGAGATGATTACATGCTTATTGATATTATGCCTCCTATATATGAGATGCCTAGCTCCTATTTGAGAGATGATTAGAGGTATGCTACGACTTTTAAATGTTATTATTAATATAAGTCCTGGATATGTGTAGGGGCCTAAGCCATGATTATGATGTTGTAATCATTTTGGATAAATTAATGGGCCAAGGTCCATGTTATGATATTGATTCAATAGACAAGAAGTGTTTACCATTATATGTGATTATGTTATTACAGTTTATGAGTATGAATATGTATATTTTTGAATACATATCTCTTCGGTATTGGACGGAGGAAGATGTGGTGCAAGACTTCTTATTCCACTGATTGAATACTGGTGATGGCATGCATAGATTTAGTATGTTCATGATTATTTACCATTATAAATGATGTGATTATAGTTAACTATGATCTAATGAATGTCCTTCATGTTAGACGGTTAAGTTATGGAGTAACTAGTTGTCTATTAGGGGACTATAACACTTGATGGATAGGAATCTAATGTATTAGTTAATGAATCTTACTTAATTAAAACATGGTAGCTACGATGGTTAATTATTGAATGGTGTCAGATAATAAAAGATGGTTAGGTGACAAGTAGTAATGTGTTGTCTAGTAATGATTAACATATATAGGATGATTAGTTGATAATAATGAATGGTGGGTAAATAACAGTTTTGGTCTAATGATGAACCTTGAATAGATGTTAGATGTTGACTATTAAACAAATAGTGGTTAGTTTTTATCCCTTGAATAAAGATTATCCGAAGGATAAGGTTTAGACTGATAACTAGAGGTTGTGTGATGACTAGCGATCTAGTTATTTTATAATAATAAGTGTTGGTTCGCTAATAAAGAGTAGTTGGGAAGTATTGACTTGATAGATATTCTATGGTGATATGTCTATGATTATGAGTATTTTAGTGTATTTTATTTGGTAATGGTAATTGTGATTATATTGATACCCAACAAGGCCAGTGGATGCTATTGTGATGATATTGATACCCAGAAAGGCTGAAGGATACTGTTGTGATGATATTGATACCCAGCAAGGCCGGAGGATACCAGTGTGATGATATTAATACCCAGCAAGGCCGGAGGATTCTATTGTGATGATGTTGATACCCAGAAAGTTCGGAGGATATATTGATGATATGTTGACACCCGGTAAGACTGGAGTATACTATTGATGATGTGTTGATACCCGAAAAGGCCGGATGATATATTGATACCTGAAAAGGCCGGAGGCTATTGTTATGATGATGTTGATACCCCGAAATTCAAAAGGATATAGTGATGATGTGTTGATACCCGACAAGGTCGAAGGTTGATTACGATGATAATAGTGCTCATGAGGACATTAATGATGCGTTTTGATATTGAATGTGTACTTTGCATTCATTCCTGCCTGCATATCGCCTATCACCAGTATGCACCTACATTTATCAGCCGGTAAGGGATGTTTGCATATATATGGGTAAATTATATGCCTTGTATTGTTGTATGCTGATTGGACCTTCCGAGCCTGGGGCGGTGGGGTTACTCATAGTCTCGGCTAGATATTTTGGTTGTCCATAGTAACTGATTATTCACGTTGTTATTGATAATTTTGGTATCATTGTTATGATCATTATTATGGCTAGATTATGGCAAATTGGTCATTGATCCGCTATCGGGAATTGAGGTATGTCTTCGACCTCTCCTATCTTATGATTGCATTATTATACACGATTATTTCATGTCTAGCCATGTGGATTAGAAAGCCCGAGTATGCTAGTATTTAAAGGCTGGTAGTATTATAATGAGGTCTCAAAATGTGAATATAATTATATAGGTTATGATTTTAGATGACCTTATGTTTATATGTATATATATACCTATATATATATCTAGCTATATAAAGCTATGGTAGTACCATAAATCCCATCTTTCGTAGTTTATATTGTATAGTCATTTGTTTGCCTTGTATATTACTATGTACCTTTCATTCACTCTTTATTCATATATTGACCTAGGATATACGGTATTGCATTGATGGATATTGAATATAGATGGAATAGGAAAGTTCACCGTGATGCTTCCTCTGTCTTATTATGTTAGACTCTTGGACATAAACAAGATAGTTTTTCCTTATTTTCTCACTGACTTGTCATATGATTTATGGACTCTTAGACGTAGTTTCTATTCTGTTTATATGCTATATATATCTACTTTATCTTTGGAGCTCAGTTGACACTTGCCTACTGAGTACCATTTGTTTCGTACTCATACTGCACTTCTGCAGCCTACAGATCATAGTACTTGTTATCGCAGTTGACATGTGCATCGTGCGGAGCAGCCCTAGTTCAAAGACTTAGAGTGAACTCCTGATGTTCGGAGTATTACTTATCTCTCTCTTATCTATTAGTCTAGTCTCTAAGTTATATTCAGAGATAAGTTGTATTAGTGTATTTCTCCTGATATTTCACTTTTGTACTCTTTTTATATTAGAAGATCTTGTACTGATACAACCAAGTTTTCGGATTCTTCTATGTATTGATCTTTATTTCATATATTCTGCATTATTTTCCTTATATTATTGAGTAGTCCGTTACTATCCTTTCTGAACTACGAGTTGTCTTGCCTACTGGTTGGTTATGGTAGGTGCCATCATGACCTGACGAAATCAGGTCGTGACAAGTTGGAAAAGCATCGTCCTTTGTTATGAGTCATCCATGAACTCATAACATCACCATTTGACTCGTCTCATGAGTCATAACCAGGACCGTCTCCAGGATCTCAAACACTTTTATCCTTATCACTAAACCAACCAACTCGTAACATGACCCTAAGACTTGTAGGATCCTACTCGGAACCACTGTAGAAACAAATAGGATGAACAATGTTCATCCTATGATTTGATAGTTATGATTTGATTACAGCTCATCCTAACGACTAGTCACGAGTCTTTATAACTTGTGTCCCTCAAGTCATATCCAGTACAGAAACTTAACAACATTGACTGGACACCTTACAACTGGGTCACATGACCCGTTAAGACATCCTACGACTCGTGGGGTCAAGTCGTAACCAAGGCAGTGAGCTTAAAGCTCAGGAAATTTTCAATAGCCAATGTCTGAGGTGTTTCACTTCTGAATCCACCTATGTAAAACAACCTTAACCCAATTAAACCAAGAATCATATCACAGAAGAATAGAGTATCAATATCAACATCAATGTCAATGTGAAGACCACGAATGGAGAATGAACCAAGCAATTCAAGATAAAGAAGTCCCAATTGGCCAACTTAATTAGAGGCTGTAGAAAAGTATTACCTATTTTCACCACCCATAACTCAACTACACCAAGACACATCATGGAAAGATTGGAGTATCCAACTCCACACCATACCAAGATCTATACTATGACCAAACAAGATAGAAAGGCATACCTAAGACATTTCCATATCAACATCAAGATCACTGTTGGGCGATGAACTAGCCGAATTAGAAGAATGGATACCAAACTCGTCAACCTAAAAAATGGCCTATATAAGAATATTACCGATGCTATAATCCTAGCAACTAGAAGGTAAGTCCACAAATCTCAAACTCAAAAATAGGGAATATAACCAAATCACCAACTCTATAACCATAACAGAACGATAAAAGGCCAACCTACCTTCATTTTCATAGCCTACTTATCTACCAACCTAACCTTACCAAAAAAATAGGAAAACGACTGACCTCACCTCGTTACAAGAGAGAGAACCATCCAACCGAGCTAGCCACCAGGGTCAAACAATAATTGCGAGAAAGGGAATTCTAAATATATAATGCTAGGCTAGTAGTCTATAAAGTAAGGACCGATCAACCTCGAAACAATGATAGTAATAACAACACAACAACACCAGTTTAAGGTGTAGGTGGTACCTAAATGGAAATAAATAACAAGTACCACTCTAGGGCCATAGAAGGCTAATATGCCAAAGTAAAGGAACTTTAACCTAAATGCTACACCCTTAGGAAAATATGATAGTGAAAAAATCCATCCACTACTAAAAGAAATCATATATGGGGTAGTTACACAATTATGAACTCTACACCAAGGCACACAACAACCAATATATAAATACAAAGGCATATAATTATTGATGGGTATGAAAATCCCAATTCACATAAAATAGAAGTTAAAGGAAGGAAACACGAAATCCACATGGTGGAAACCCAAAGTCATAAATTTGATATACCCAATGAGTATGAATCTGAGAGGGTCTGAACTTGAACTAAGCATCTAAATCACCATTTAAGGCACTAAGTAAACTACCACTAACTGAAGGTGCCACATCCTTATGAGAAAGATTTGTATGAGCCAAATGGCTAATAATCCCACACCCGACAAACTCTCTGGAATAATGACTGGATGCTCTGCAGTCATAACAAATCCTTGAAGACTAACAAGGCAAAAAGCATGAGCTGACCCGAACTAGCTGACTAACTGATGTTGGTTACACCCGCTACTAAATGGCCATCCTCCCCACAATTATAACATACTATAAGAGCTCTAGGCTATCGAGGAACACATGATAATTATGTATTAATAATAAACTTGTATCTAGGCACTCCCAAGACCAATGGCCAATTGCGTCACAACTAAAACAAGCTTTTGGAATACTCTTAGGTACTGCACCCACTAATCTAGTATGGACACCATAGCCTAAAGTCTCAAAATACCAAATACTCCACAATGTCTAATAAGGACATTGCCCACTGGAACCACCATTATTAATTTGAGAGCCACCAACAGTCTGAGATGCTACTTTTTTGGAACTGATAGGGTGAAATACTCTAAGATGCTAATCCGTCAATAAATCCATACATCATCTTAAACTCTGAAGGATATAGCATAAATGTATGTCTAGTCCTCTCAAGAAACCCAATCTCATACTCTAGAACCGACTAGGGAGCTTGCTAAATACCAACATAACCAACTCTTGTCTGAGAACTGCTTGATCTACCAGATATCATCACTAGATGTGAGGTATTCATATAAAGGCTTGGAATATTTATCGATAACCTTGTGCCATCCATCTGGAATAGAATAGAGTCATAGAAATCACTAGAGGATCATAGAAATATAGACACATGATAGGAAATCCATATTAGAATTTCCTAAGAATGCCTTGTAATCTCCCAAAGATAGGATATAAACGTATCTATACCAATTTGTAAGAATCTATGCAAAACTTAGCTCCTGTACCAACACACTGATAAACATAGGCTTTGATACCAATTTTTCTCAATCCAGTTTACTAGGTCATGATGGCACCTACATTAACTACCAATATGTAAACCAACTTATGGTCAGGAATCGCTAGTCATTGACTATCAAATACATGAAAGAAAATAGAAAAATAAATATCATGGAGATACTAATATATATACACACACATAAATAATACAATTCTAAGACATGGTGAAGTTAGTACAAGAGCTTCTATTGCAATTAGAGTTCAAAGTGAAATACTGAATAAATATACATGTATAGACCATCTTTAAAATAAAATATTAAGATAAGTTTACTATGTAAAAGGAAGGAAAGAAATAATCCAATTGAGATAAGTTTACTATGTAGAAGGAAGGAAAGGAATAATCCAAACATCATGAGCTCACCCCAAATCTATAATCCATAGCTGCTTTGCATAATGCATATATTAACAGTGAGATCTCATAGTATGATTTGTAGGCTACAGAAGTGCAGTATAAGTAACAAACATGTGGTACTAAGTAAGCATCCAAAGATAATGCAAGGATAAATAACATATAAAGCAGGAATATAAACTATAGGCAACTATCCAGGAAGCTAAACATAATAAAGTTAGAGGGTCAATAAGGATAAACTTATCCTATACTAGTGTGGAGGAATATGTACTAATATGCAAGTCTAAGAACACAAATACAACATGAATATACAAGGAAGAGTGGGATATACAATAATACCATACATATATATACACATATATTTATATATATACATATATATAGGGCTAACTAAAGGTAGTAACCTGAGTGATCCATCCTAACATCTTGAGGATATAGCCTGAGAAGTAAGCTAAGAGGGTCCCTAATCATAACCTCCAACCATGAGATAACTTTCAATAATGTAATTTACCATAAAAAGGAAAAGGATCAGAATCTTTGTAACAACCTTGGGTTCTATTTCATAACCTACCTACCATGAACTAAACCTAATACAATAATAAAGTAATGGGAAAGTTTAAATAACCAATACCTAATCGAGACCTCATAAGCCCAAAAGATTCAATCAAATAATCAAAAAAAGCAATCATAGACTATACTTATATAACCCATGATAAGGCGGATAGATATAAGTAGTAAACGTTATACTGGTGATAAGCAATGCATATGAATGAATTAATGCAAAGTAAATCCATTGTACCTTATCTGAGTTGAGTGCCATAATATACCAAGTGTATACACTTACTCTAACTAAACATATCACAAAGACAGGACCTATGAAGACCTCTCTTCTCTAGCACTATGGCTTATAGATGAAGGGGCCCCTAGGGATTTAGCAATATTCATTTATGGATCATAGATGAAGGGGAACCTAGGGGATTTGAGAATATTCGTATACGCTGCCTTGTCCCAGTCCAGGACTTTTAATCATCATCATCATCAATATACTTTAACTAGTACTAGAGAGATTTATTTATACTAAGTGCTAGACTCAAATTGTGCTAAAAATGTGTAAGTCTATAAATCAATTACCTGAGATCAAATTTGGATCTAAATTAGCATAATAGAATATGAAGGGTCAAAATCTCTCCTGACTAAAGTACATAGTAGTGGTAAAAGATTGGATAAACCATGGATGAAATCTATCTCGATATAATTTCCAAAACATCATCTTTAATTCCAAATTCTCGTAAATCATTAATACAATTCCCATTATAAAAGAATCCATTTTAAAAGTGAAAAGTGGGAATAAATACCTTGTTATAAAATTATTAAAATCATAGTTTTGGATGAAATCATACAACTAAGTAAGCATGAATGCATTTAATACTATGCACACCAAAACCAGTATCGAATCAATAGAACTATAGGTGTCTAAGCATCTATAGATTAAAGCCACATTCATTATAATGATAGAATACTCACCTAGAGTCTAATTAGTATCTAAATCGTGGCCTCGGGACCAACAATATATAATTGGCATAATAGAAATACTATAATTCAGGAAACTATGATCCAGTTCACTAAGTCAAATAATAAACCTTCAAAAAAAGGTTCCTCAATTTTAAGGTATGGTTAACATGCTTATAATCTCGGTGATAGGATTATATCGCCCTAATAAGTAGTTTATCTTAAGGGTTGGGTTAGATTTATACCCTGAATACCGTAAATAGGCTAAGCTAATAAATACTAGTCATAAACATGACCTATTGTCCTTACCTTGAATAAAATCTATACTATACACCATCTCATAAGGAAAAAAAGACTAAAGTCTATCTCGATGCCAAAACACAATCTTCAATCATCTTTAAACCACCCGACTTTGCTCTATGTTATCAAAATACCACCACATTATGAAAATTATAATATACACATCAATAGGAGTAAAACGGAAATCATATTTCAATATAAATAGTAAATGATCGTGTCAGAATTTGAGTCAAGCATGGGCCCATGGGTTCCTAAATGAAGCCTAAAACTAAATTTAGCACACGGTCCATCAAAGAACGAGGAATGTGTGCTCAAAGTTAAGAATAAAATAAGCAAAAATTAGAGCCTAATCATCCCTTAAAGCCTACGGTTTTTAAGAGCTAATTTCTAATAATTTATAATGAAAAAGGATGGAATTTGACAGAAAATAAAATGGCTAATGACAAAAGAGTGTTGGGCTAACTTAACTCAGTTTCAATGGATGCCCACACTTTTCACACTCCAACTTCTCAAAAATAGAGGGAAATGTTTGAGAAATAAATGGGAAAATTGGTGAATAAGGGTGGGGGGGATTTAACACCTCATGTGACGCTAATGAGATTGCTTGGTCGCTCAAGAAACTACCAATTAAGAAACACATGTTAGCTTAAGAGGGTGGGCAAGGAAAATAGTGATCGCTAAAGAGGCACCCTAATTGGTAAAGTGAACAAGGGATGCTTAAGCGGCTCTCATCCGGACAGCCAAGGCCGCTAAAGCAACTCAATTTTGCTGAAGAAATTATAATTTAATTGGTCATTTAGGTGCATAAGCGGTTGCACCAACAACTTGAGGCATTAGATATTTCTAAGTCCAAATGGTCTCCGATTGGGTGCTTTAGATTAGTTTGGAACCCCATATATGAAAACAAACTATGCTATATAAAACCGTCATTCCTGCGCATCTAAGATCTAATCCAAGTGATTCTCACATGAATACAAGTTGAATGATCATTATCCTAGTATATGGAGTAGTTTATAGGTGGAAAATGTTTATATCAATGACCTAGAACAAGGTTGAGCTAAGACCAATTGATTCATCCAAAGTTTGAATTTGATTCTACAAGGATCAACTTCAAACGTGAATATCTATTAATATACATGTAATTTACTATCCCAAAACCTATCAAATTGTAGATAATTGAATTATCTTTCCAACGATACTAGTTTCACAAAAATCCAATACCCGAGCGAAGAGTTATGCCTATTTTTGTGAGAGGCAGCAAGGGTGTGCGATAGGCAATGAGCCGCCCAATCAAATGTGTCTGATTGGGAGTATGAGGCATACTTAAATATCTTCCATAAGTTGTGCGACACACACCTTAAGGTCTACCATGGGTTGTGCGCCGCATACCTCACTTCGAAGTGCCAAAAACACTCCTATATATGTCTATAACACGGGATTTAACTCCGACAACATCAACATAAGTTTTCTTTCTAACAAAATCACCAAGAACAACCTTTAGGGTTTCAACATAAGAAACCCAATAGCAAGAGATTCAAACGTGGAAATTCTATAATTTTTACATATTCGGAATCCCCGTTTGAAAAGTCATTCAAAGCTTTAAGTTTGAGGTATGTGGGGTTTTTTCAACAAGAACACTATTTTGTTCTTGTGCCCAAAAATACTTGCTTTTACGAAGTTAGGGATTTCATATGTTTTACTATGATTTTGAAGCATGAACTTATATCCTATATTAATTATCATGAGATTATGATATTTTTGATACTTTAGAAGCTGAATTATATGAGAATGATGATATTTTGTGCCCAATAATTGAATTTCCTGATTTTGAAGGGATTTATATATGTTTATGATGTAAAGCTTGAATCTTGATAAGTTTTAATGTGATATTGAGACATGAGTTTTGAACTCTATTTAAGATTGTTGTTTTTGAGAAATCATATATTATAAATACCTTGAGTTTGAATGATTTGAGATGCTGAAGAAGCTTTGACCTTTCGATCTTAAAAAGGGTGTTTTTGAACTCAAGATGAGAAAAGAAATCCACTTTTATTGATTATTATAAAAAGGGTAGCAAGATGGCTCCCGTTGTGAATTATTGAACTATTTATTAGTGAATTTTCTTTGAAAAGATCTGAGCTAAGTTCGGGAGTAGTCTTCAGCACCAAGCGGGAGGTATAACTGTTTTAGTACTTCCCTAGAACTACGTGCCCCCATAGGATGTGATCCTGAGGCTGATTTATATAGTGATCACTATTGTTTGGATAGATAATTTAAGGTCCTACTCCGACGGCAAGGAATCGGGCGACTCTCCCCAACGTGGGTAGAATGTTGGACTCCATGTAGCTCACATAGTTTATGTCGGTTATGTGAGACTCACAATGTGTGTGTGTGTGTACTCTTCTATCTAAGATGAAAATATATTCTCTTAAAAGACTGAGCTTAAGAAAGTTATTATTTTTGAAAGATTGAAAGGATATTTTCTAAAGAGAATTGTTATGAGATTTGATTGCTTTGATGATTTCAAAATGAGATGAGAGTGAATTGAGAACTTATTGTAATGACTCACCTGTTTTATTTTACATGCATTATTCATCCATGATTTGAATGATTTAATTCAAGCTAAGTGAGTCATTTGTATTAGCATGCATAATTTTATAAACTGTGATGATTTAAGATATTATTTTATATATGCATTGCACCCCTATATGCTTGGTACGTTTTCATGGTACTGACCCACATATTCGTATGTGGACTATATTTTCTCGGAATGTAGGTACAAGGTATATGTACATCTTCAGATCCAGTTAGTTCACAGCATCCAGTCAGCAAGTAATGAGTCCTTTTGATTTAAGGGCTTAATTTAGTTATACAGTTCGAGAAGTGTTGTATTTTTTATTCAACCGTATTGATCTGGGATAATCGGGAGACATGACCCGGTTACCTATAGTCAGTACTAGTAGAGGCTTCATAGACAGTCAGTAGAGGTTGATGTATTCAGTTTCAGTTTTGGTTGTAAAGGTAGAGTTGTAATCTTATAAATTCAGTTTTGTATTGATCAAATTCAGAAAAGAGTTATTTTTTGCATATTTATATAGATTTATACTTTTTATTCTGTTGCTTATAAGTTATGCCAGTAGAAGGGTTAGCTTGGGGTCACTTGTGACCCTAAGCACCGTGTGACATCTCGGGACCCAATTCCAGGGTATTACAAACTTGGTATCAGAGCATAGAGTTCAAGTGTCCTAGGGTGTCTATGAAGCCGTGTTTAGTAGAGTCTTCCAAAATGGTACGGAGGTGTTTATACTTTTCGTCAAGAGGCTATAGAGAATTTAGGAAATGTCTCTATTTTTTCAAGTCTTAAATCGTGCTATAGAAATGTTCTGTAAGAAACTTATACAAATTCTCATCTTACTCTAGTCAGGCCATCTCTGCCTTATTTCCTAGGTATCAGAAACAGTTGAGCTTAATTCTCCATAGATAGTTATGGAATTGTAAGAGAGCTACAAAAGTATCCTATTAGTACTTTTGAGTTCCAAAAACTTAAGTACTTTATCAGGCCTGTAGGAATCTTGCACTAAGCCCAAGTCAGATATGCTTTCAAATTTCTCCTCAGAATCCATAATGATAATCAATACTTCTCTATCTATGTACTGTTCTTGAGGTAACATGTTCAGCAAGTTCCAATTTCTTCCCCAGATAATGGCTCTTATATTTACTGGCAGAAGTTTCAGAAGTTTCATAAAGTGGCTTGAGAGGAGCCTTATAGTTTGTTATAAGTCCTTCAAATTTAAGTTATGCCCTCGTTCTTATGAGTTATTCAATTAAAATAGAGTAAGGTGTATTCTTAGATCATTGAATGTTGTGTGTCAAGTTTCTATCTCTAGTATTACATAATTTTGTTATCATTGTGTTTGTAAAAAAGCAAAGTCTAATGAAGCCGTGTGGGGCCTATTTCGAGTCACTAGCATAGTTCCTTTGTTATTCATCTAATTTTCTTGTTCAAAACATAAAACCAAAGTCTAGTGAAGCCATGTGAGGCCTATTTCGATTCACTAGCAACTTGTTATTTATCTTGTTGTTCTAGTGTTAGTTGAAAGTGTGAGTTTCTGTGTAGTGACAGAAGTAGTAACGTTTAGTTGAAAGTCTTGTGTTATTTGAACTTGTGGGTTTAGAAGTGTAGTGGCAAGAATAGTGGTAAGGACAATTTATTGAATATGTATAGCTGAATTTTTGCTTATGATTGAATTAGTAATTAAGTGATATACCCTTGTTTGTTAGTTTAGTGAAGTTAGAGAAGGAGATTATTAGTTAAGGTGGATTGTTGTTTGCTTGAAGTATAAAAAGAGTTATTGATGGTATTTGTTGTGCTAGGAAAGTATAGGTTTTGATAGAAGTGCTTGGTGGTTGAGTATTATTAATTTAGGCTTTCTTGAGATTGCAAGAGAAAGTTTAGTTAAAATTTATAGAGCTATGAAAGTAATTTAGGTGTGAAGATGGATAAATAGTAATGATGTGAAGAAGGAGGATGTGTTAACAGATTATGAATAAGACAGGCCATATGATTATGCTCGATTGTTATTGTGTACTAGTTTTTCTTAATGCTATGTTCTATCGTTTTGAAGTGAAAATTGTGTGTAAGCTTGGGTTGTAAATCACGTTTAGCTCTAGATATTAAGTTTGAATGGTTGATGGTTCGGTTGTTGATGCTAGTGATATGGAGGTGATCTAGTAGGCCTGAACAGTGTATGCAAGAGTGTAAGATCATGTGTTCGTAATTAAGTATGATGTACTGCTATGGGGCTGTATTATATTTCAAAGATTATTGCATATGATGTGGTTAGTAGTAACGTTGAGTTGCTAGGTGGAGAAAGGATAGTTAGATAATTTATGATGTTCTTGAAAGCTAAGTTAAGGAGTTATGATTGATGATGTTGAGCCTTTTAAGTATAATTATTATTCTCATGGTTTGGGAAAAATATAAGTATAAAAGTGTGATCTTGGTAGGCTATGATTATGTTATTAGAGATGTAGGTATGGTTGCAAATGAGAGTATAAGTCTTTGATGATGATTTTTGAAGCTAGAAAGTTAAGGATGGCATATGGATGGGTTGTTCAAGAATGAAGTCGGTAAGTTCAAAATTAGCTTATTCTAGTGAGTTTAGCATTTATGTATAAATATTAGAATTATGAAATTATGGCTTAATCTCGAGGATATGGAGTAGACCATCATGATAAGAATACTAGCTTTGACCTAAGGGGGAGATGGTTAGTGAAGAACCAAACCAAGTTTTTAGAATTAAATTGTGATACATGTCAATAATGAGTTATGATGAGATAGTGATCCCTTCTTACTCTAGAGTATTCCTTGGATTTCAGTCATTACAATACCAAATCCATCACTTGCTTGATAAATCCATGCCACAGGCCTATGCTTCTACCTATCATGTGTGCTCAAGCCCATTCTCAGCTTCTAGCAAGCATGTAACAGCTTCACTCTGTGATTTGAGGTATCTCTTATGAATCTATGAACTTCATTCTTATGTTGAATAGCTCATGATAAGTATAAACTCATGTTTCAGAGTATGACCAATTTTTAAACTCATGATACTAGTGAAGTTCGCGTTATATCATGCATGTCCTCAGCTTAGATTTCTTTAATGAATCCATGCCTTTGATATTTTATTCCTTAGGCCTAAGATAAGTGTTAATGTTATGTATTGTAGTTTTCGTGCTTTAGGTTCTTATGTGTTAGCCCTTTGGTGACCTCTTCCTATTTTAAGATAGTGGTGATGATTGTGGATAAGCAATAGTTTAGATGTGTGAGAGTTGATGACCCTCATTAAGAAAGATTATTTATACTTTTCTATCTAATGCTAAGGTGTAAAGTAAGATTGAGGCCAAGTCTTTGATACATGTCATGGTTAGTTAGAAATTGTGTATGTTTTTAAGAATAGTGCAAGAAAATTATCGTTGACAAAGGTTTAGAAAATATGCGAAGTATGCCTTTAGGGGTATTTGCCTTAAATTTATATGTGATTTTTAATGATAGGCTTGCATGTCATGTTGGGTGTAAGATGATAAATGCAATATGCACTAATGAATCCATATCAAGAGTTTTAAATTAGTCATTGAAGTGGTAAGGGATGTTATGCTTAGGGTGTGAGCTCTAAAAATATATAGAATATTGAACCTTGTGGTTTAGACTAGTATTATGGTTTGGCATGTTGTATTTTGTGATTTTGTGTTAGGCTTGATCATGGTGAAGAACTTAGTTTAGTTTAGAGCTTAGTAGAAATATTTTGCAGTGCCAATATGAGAATTATAAGTTGAATCAAATGAGTATAGTATTTAAGGGGAATAGTATAGTTGAGAGAGAATTTGAGAAGTGATGCTACGCTTGAATATAAGAAGTTGCGTTTCCTACGGCGTAGAAATCCTATCCTAGTTTATGAGTTATATAATTATATTCCATGCTATAGAGTTATATCAATGTTGTAATTCCTTAGTCAAATGTCTTGTTCAGAGCATGCCCAAAATTCTTTGCTCCCTAATGTCAATAGAATTTTGCAGAAAAGTGCTGAAGAAATACTCCATTTGAGTATGGGTAGTCAGTATGATCCAGTCCATATAGCCTGTAATCTAGTTTAGCAAGCAAGGAGATAAGCTCCTATAGATTCTTAATTTTCCAGCTAGTCTTACTATCCACAGTCTTATACGTATGTACATTCCAAGAGGCAATGTGTTTGTGTCCAATTAAAAGTATGAATTCAGCTCAGTTAGGGCATCAGTTTCACTTTCAGATATTAAGTCATGATTCAGTTCGTAAGTATCTGTGTAGTATCACAGTCTCTTCCTAGTATTTTCATCAAATTATTATCATTCGGGAATGACCGATCCCAAGAGGGGGATGTTCTAATACCCCAAGTTTTCATGCCATAAACCTCTCATCCTTTCTCATGAGATAAGATCCAGTGCAAAGTAATGGTTACTCATAAGTTGACACTCTCTTTTCTATCATAGCCATATAGTTATTTTTCATGAGGACTCATGCACTTGCAGACCAGTTCAGTAGCTCATTATTCTTGAGATCCTGTGATTCAGTTCTATCAGTTACACATGATAGCTTGAAGACTAATATTCCTTTGTGTTTCAGGTTAATTATCCACATTCGAGGACGAATGTTCCCAAGGGGGAGATTATGCAATACCCCATATTGTTGTGCTAGAATTCTAACCGTCGTTCCTGCACGTCTAAGCTCTAATCCAAGTGATTCTCACGTGAATACAAGTTGCATGATCATTATCCTAGTCTATGGAGTAGTTTAGAGGTGGAAAATATTCATAGCAAAGACCTAGAACAAGGTTGAGCTAAGACCAATTGATTCATCCAACGTTTGACATTTGATTCTACAAGGGTCAACTTCAAACTGAATATCTATTAATATACATGGAATTGTTCATCCCAAGACCTATCAAATTGTAGATAATTGAATTAGTTTTCCAACAATACCAATTTCGCAAAAATCTGATACCCTAGCGAAGAGTTATACCTATTTTTGTGAGAGGTAGTAAGGGTATGCGATGGGCAATGCGCCGCCCAATCAAATGTGTGTGATTGGGAGTGAGAGGAACACTTAAATGTTTGCCATAAGGTGTGCGACACACACCTTAAGGTCTGTCATGGGTTGTATGCCGCATACCTCACTTCCAAGTGCCAAAACCACCCCTATATATGTCTATAACAAGGGATTTAACTCCCACAACATCAAAATAAGTTTAATTTCTCTCAAAATCACCAAGAACAACCTTTAGGGTTTCAACATAAAAACCCCAATAGCTAGAGATTCAACCATAGGAATTCTATAATTTTTACATATTCAGAATCCCCGTTACAAAGGCTATGAGGGTCACCAAAAAGTTTGTGAATGGCATTACGTCATTCGGAAAGTCATTCAAAGCTTCAAGTTTGAGGTATGTAGGGTTTTTCAACAAAAAAACTCTTTCGTTCTTGTGCCTAAAAATAATTTCTTTTACGAAGTTAGGGATTTCATATGTTTTACTATGATTTTGAAGCATGAACTTATATCCTATATTGATTATCACAAGATTATGATATTTTTGATATTTTAGAAGCTGAATTATATGAGAATGATGATATTTTGTGCCTTATAACTGAATTTTCTTGATTTTGAAGGGATTTATATATGTTTATGATGTAAAGCTTGAATCTTGATAAGTCTTAATATGATATTGAGACATGAGTTTTGAACTCTATTTGAGATTGTTGTTTTTGAGAAAGCATGTATTGTAAACACCTTGAGTTTGAATGATTTGAGATGATGAAGAAGCTTTGACCTTTCGATCATAAAAAAAGGTGTTTTAGAACCCGAGATGAGAAAAAAAATCCACTTTTATTGATTATTATAAAAAGGGTAGCAAGATGGCTCCCGTTGTGAAATGTTGAACTATTTATTAATGGATTTTCTTTTGAAAAGATATGAGCTAAGTCCGGGAGTAGTCTTTAGCACCGAACGGGAGGTATAGCTGTTTTGGTACTTCCCTAAAACTACGTGCCCTCGTAGGATGTGAGCCTGAGGCTGATTTATATAGTGATCACTAGTGTTTGGATTGATAATTTAAGGTCCGACTCCAATGGCAAGGAATAGGACGACTCTCCCCAACGTGGGTAGAATGTTTGACTCCATGTAGCTCACATGGTTTATGTCGGTTATGAGAGACTCCCAATGTGTGTGTGTGTGTACTCTTCTATCTAAGATGAAAATATATTCGCTTGAAAGACTGAGCTTGAGAAAGTTATTTTTTTCGAAAGATTGAAAGGATATATTCAAAAGAGAATTGTTATGAGATTTGATTGCTTTGATGATTTGAAAACGAGATGAGAGTGAATTGAGAACTTATTGTAATGACTCACTTGTTTTATTTTACATGCATTATTCATCCATAATTTCAATGATTTAATTCGAGCTAAGTGAGTCATTTATATCAGCATGCATAATTTTATAAACTGTGATGATATTAAGATATTATTTTATATATGCATTGCACCCCCATATGCTCGGTATGTTTCCATGGTACTGACCTATATATTCGTATGTGGACTATATTTTATTGGAATGTAGGTAAAAGGTATAATGTACATCTTCAGATCCAGTCAGTTCACAACATCCAGTCAGCAGGTAATGAGTCCTTTTGATTTAAGGGCTTAATTTAGTTATACAGTTCGAGAAGTGTTGTATTTTTTTTATTCAACCGTATTGAGCTGGGATAGTCGGGAGTCATGACCCGGCTACCTATAGTAAGTACTAGTAGAGGCTTCATAGACAGTCAGTAGAAGTTGATGTATTCAGTTTCAGTTTTGGTTGTAAAAGCAGAGTTGTAATCTTGTAAATTCAGTTTTGTATTGATCAAATTTAGAAAAGAGTTATTATTTGTATAGATTTATACTTTTTATTCTGTTTCTTATAAGTTATGCCAGTAGAAGAGTTAGCTTGGGGTTACTTGTGATCCTAAGCATCGTGTGACATTTCGGGACCCGATTTCAGGGCGTTACACTATCATACCTAATTTAATATTTCAAAATTAATAGAATTATCAAATCTTTCATCTAAGATTGTTTTGACTAAATATAGGGTCCATATCTATAGTTTAATTTTTTATAGAATCCGCCTAATAACCCAAAATGAGTCTTGAAGTCTTGGGGCCTAAACCAGGGGTTCCCTATCCTAAAATCATTGTTTCGAGACTGATAGCACTATCAAAATTCTCAACTGAGGTCTTTTACTATGAGTTTTGATCTGATACCAATTCCTAAATAGTTAGCTCCAAAAAAAGGGAAATGAGCCTAAATCCTAATGAATTATATCATAATCAAACCGATAATTCTGAAATGTCAAAAATAAATTGTAGCCATTGTGGAAGGACTCAAAATGACAATAATGCATGAAAACTAAGAAAACGTCCCAGTGTCATTACAAATTACTACCATTTATTCAATTTGAATGCTCTAATCATTTTTATCTAGTTATACTAGAAAGCATGCAAGTAGCGAATGAATAAGAAGTCATAAATGGGCGCAACTTTCACTTTATTTTTGAAAAAGAATTATAGTTTTTCCTGTGTCACTCTAATTTAGCTTGAACAAAATTCAATCTCCACTCTTCATTATTACGTTCCATTCAATCCTACTCACTCCCACATCACCGACTCTTTTTATCATTAGTATTGCTCATATACTAGACCTTAGGTAATTGATTTTCTATTTCATTATTAATATGTTGTTAGAAGGTTTATTTTGAGACTTAGCATTATTTATTTTGTTTCTTTCATCAATTATCTGGTTTACTTACCTATTACGGAAGGTGTAGTAGGTATCATCATGATTGAGATTTGATTTATAACAAGTTAGTATTAGATCCTACAATCTATTGCCATAACAAGTACTAGTTGGGTCTAGTAGAGTCTTACAGATCAGTTTAGAGACTTACATTATCTACTAGCGAAAGGATATAGCAATTTAGGAAAAATCTCTTTCTTCTATCTGATCATGCTAAACTAATTTCATGCATTATACTATGGAGATTCTATTTGATAAGACAAAGAGAATTTAGAGATTTGTGAGAGGATTGACTTTCAGATTTAGGAGTCGTGTTCCCTACAGCTCAATTTGGAGCTATTTTTCAAAGGGAAGTTTATATAGGTAAGAAGCTTTAGCTTATCGATCATGAGGAGTTTGGTGATTTGAGGAACAAAAGGTCTTAGACTTTTATCAGTTCAGTGATACCTCATCTGGAGGTAGAGGTTCCTTCAAGGGAAGCTTTCATTCTCAACCTAATAGCCTGTTCATAGGGCTATCCATGTATCCAAGATTAGGTGTTTTTAATAAGACTTCTTTAGTCTAGAATAGACTTGTAATGATTTTTCCCAAAGGTACTCTGGGAGTGGTGGCCATTCTAATTATATGGGGTCTTCCTCATAGAGAGTGGTTCTCAAGTATTGTTATAAGTGTGGTAGTCTAAAGAATCTTAAGAGTTTTTTTCCTTAACTTAAAGGTAGGAGCCTTCAATAGACTTCTCAGGCTCAAGTAAGAGTAGCAGCTTGCCCTGCTAGGGGTTGGGGGTGGATTTTAGACAAGTAGAGGTGCATCATCTGTCAATCGAGGAGATGGTAGGAGAGTTATTACGACAGGACATGATAAGAGTCAGTGTTATGCTTTTCTAGATAGATTCAAGTCGGAGTCCTCATATGCGGATATCATAGCTATTGTTTGATTATTCCATCAACCTGCTTCTTGGCTCTATTTTGTCCTATATGTGTGAATATTTTTCTTCAGATCTTAATATAATATGTGATTCATCTATATTTACTAAATTTGTATTGTGGGTTGGATTATATAAAAATGTATTCCACACATCAAGTTACATGTTCAAATGTATGACTGCATTTTTTGAAAGATTTAATTTTGTAGTTTTTTTATATGTTTATTTTAATTAGTTTTATATCTTTTATAATAAATATTTATATTTATGTGATTTTTATTTAAACAGACATAAAAACTATTATTTTTTATTATTTAATTTTATAAAATAATCAAAAAATCGTCTCTCAACGAATCTTTTAAATGAATCATTAAAACAATTAAAGCTAATTTTAAATTAGTTAGTATACATTATAATTTGAAGATCTTAAGATATGACATATTTTAACTAAAATGCTGCATTTGTTCATGTCTCACAAAATTCTTGGTAGATGTTAAAAAAATCTTGGTATATATATTATGTGATTATTTTGTGTTAGTTTATCTGTATAGTAATAATGTATACATTTTAAGAAATAGTATAAATATCATAAAGGAACTAATGTGTTTTCTATTTTCTATGTTCTAAAGAATTTTTTTTTTGAATAAATTAATGTCCTATTACGTATCTCAAGATTAAAATAAATAGTGGATTCACATTCCTCATCATTTTGTAATAGAATTTTTTCCTACTACATCTTCCACACAATTTATTTAGGGAGTCATATCTTTTGATGTAGTTTCCTACTATACATCTAAGTAGGATTATATATGTATCAATCAAAACCAGATGATAATAATAATTTGTTTGAAATATTATTTATAAAATTTTTATACATATATATATGTGTGTGTGTATTGAGACAATTCATTCAATATTTGTATCTCATAAAATTTTTTAAAAAAATCAAAATAAGTATAAAAAAATTGCATACATCTAATTAATT
>NW_025856317.1:104897-112752 GCF_002878395.1 Capsicum annuum | reverse complement strand
TCCATAGCCAACCATTTATAGGTTTAAGGGGACTTTCAAGTGCCCTTCCATTTACCATATTAAACTACTTAGAGGACTTTCATGCTCTTCACAAGAATAAACATTAGCCATTTACCATTCTAAGCCTTTTAAATCATGCACAAATCTTTTACTAAGTTTTAAAACTTACAAGAGTTCCATTAAAATAGCTAATGCAATGAACATATCTTTATAAGAATTTTATCAAACACATTGGGACATAATATGACCAAAACCAATTCCAATTAATATTAAACAATTTCCATACAATCCAATTATCCAAAACTACCATTAATGCATCTAAAAGCATTATTAAAACCATGGAAATCATAATGAACCATTTAATATCAAAACCCCCAATTCATAATTGAAAACCAAAATCATAAAATCAAAGAAATCATGAAAACATTCATAAAACCATGCCTTTTGATAAAATTAACAATGATGGAAGAGAACATTCCTTAAACCAAAATGATGACAGAAAGAAATCACCAAGACAAGCCCCAAAAAGATCCTTTAGTTGAAGCCCTAGCTTCCCTTGTCCAAAATCTCTTGAGAGAATTATGGAGTGTTTTAGAAAAGTTTCTAAGTGTTAATGAATGGAATAATAGAGTAAATAACCTCCCAAGTAGGTTAGCAGTTGTGGGACCATATTATGATAAATAGGAAAATGTCTAAAATACCCCCACTTAAGTTGCACCTAGATCCTATCACAGTGATATGACTGACCCACACGAGTCGTACCCTTTGATAAGATTGTTATCCTCCACTCGTATCCTAGCCTTAACCATTATATCAAATACTTTCCATCATACGACTCACCCAAATAGGTCGTATCCAAAATATACGATATGTACACCCTGTTGATTTACACCCATGGAAGATTTAGACATTATCCACCATATATGTCCTAGGTAAGACCCGTACCTTGGCTTACGGCTCATGATGAGCTACATGTACTCAGATCCAGCCTAAGTAAACATGTCTAAGATTAATTTAAAGAACCAAATGAATCGTAACCACCAATACGATTCATGCCCCTAAGTCATATCTATTCTAGTAATCAAAATTCATTCCATCAACCAACACTGGTCAGTATACAACTGGACCATACCATCCGTACCCCAACATATGGCTTGTACCTATGAGTCGTATTGGATTCAGAGATCAAAATTCCAGAAAGTTTTCTAACGTCTAGAAACTAAGGTGTTTTGATTTGAAACAAACTTTCTACAAAAAAAACTCGAGTAAAATCCAAAAGATATAACCAATAAGGCTTTACATAAAAACATTTGAGAGGGTAGATGAAGAACGAAGCAAAATGGTTTACGTTTTTTATGGTGAGATCTTGGGGCTCAAATTGTTATTTAATGTTAATGTTTTTTGGTAATTACATGGAGAAGATGTTCAATGCTTTGGTATTTTTCAGCTAGGTGTCATTGAATTCCTTTAAGAACCTATTATTAGACGATAAACTCAAAAATATATGGCAACACATAGTTCAGAATGTTTGCAAGAAAAATAAAATCTAATCTTATTGGTTGCAACATGAATCCAATACTAGTAAGGATGTGTCAGGAAAACTTGAGCTAGAAAAAATATCTATCCTCTCAATGCTACATCTACAGCTAGCAAAAGATGGAACAGATGACAAAAATTAAAATGGAATAGAACCTCTCAATATAATAGCTGGAAGCAATACCGAATAGACCTAGGTCGTGCTCACTTCCCTGCTCCATCACCCCCATATTTAAAACAAATAGTCCAGTTATAATAAACTTACTAATTTTGAATTTATCAAAATCATTGACCAGAAGATTTTCGATAGAAGATTCAGCAAGCATAGGACATCATCTTGTTTGCAACAACTACATTTATATATATGATCATTGATCAAAGATCTCTCAACCTTATGATGCATCAAATTTCTTCATTTGTGTAAATAATATATGCACAATTATAGTGTATTTGTCTTTGCTACTTATAATTCTAACTAGTACAATTTAACTTATAGCAAGTACATAGACATCTTGCTTTAATGTTAGACTCGTTCTGACAGGAGTCATACCCCTCTAGTAAATAAAAGAAGAAGAATCTAGCATATTGGCTAAGAAACTAAATAAATATAGGAACATTTGTATTATATTAAAGATATATAACTACTATCATGAAAGCCAAGAATTTATGCATAAATTTAAATTTCTACATAACTAAATAATAGTACAAATTAAACTACCCAGTTAATCAAATAAATCAGGAATATACAGTAAGTAAACTAGACCGTAACTTAAAGGGATGGAGGCGTACCTATTTACTTTCAATATAATAGTTTTAAAGAATGAACTTTTGTGATGCACAAATGATAAATAAAGATTACCATAACTTGTTTAATTGATGGACGCAAAAATAAGGTAATCATCATTTTTCTTGGTATGTGATCTCTTTTGAATTTGTTTTATCAGAATAAACTAGTGGTCGATAGACCAATAATCTAAGCTTAAATACTACAAAATTGAAAAACATGTTAGCAAAACATATGTCACCTTAATTATAGTGACAAATAAAACATAAGAATTTTATAAAATAAATGAATCAATAATACAAAAAATTAAAGTTTAGAGAGGAGAGAAAGATAAAGAGAGAGAGAGCGGGATCACGATAATGACATGGCTGAAAATGGGCCTAACGCAATGCTATTCCATTTCATTTTTTATGATCAACACTATTAAACACCTAAAGATAAGATGAAAATTAACCATAAAGAAGCTTATTCAAGAGTAATAAATAAAATATTTGAACATATGAAGCTAAAAATATATATGTATAATATATAAATTATATCAAACTATGTCGACATTAGTATTATTATAAAAATTATCGAGTCTTTGAGATTTTTAATAGGGTGAAATATTAAATAAGAAAAGAGGGAGTAACAAAGTGTTTTATATTTTAATAAAGCTATGGGTAAGCTTTATAAAAGAAGTTAGAAATAGCCTGTATTTTTTGTCACCATTTACCAAATGTACCTGACCCCCAATGAGGTGATGACTTCATTTGAACTTTTCATCATGCTTTGGCTCTTTTACTCCCGGGGTCGGACTCCAAGTGATGGTATTTCATTCCAGTGTACATGTAAAAATATTTTAATAAAAAAGGGTGGAAGTATAGACTTTTTAGTGTTAAACTAATTAAAACAATAAAGTGAATGCTCAGGATATCACAACATAATACCGGTCCATTTAATCAAGTGCAACTTAGATCTGTTTAAACTTTTTAATAAAAACTAAAGTAAAATTATTCAAGCTAAACAAATCTATTGAAAAAATAATCATAGTAAAAGGATGAAAACAAATTCCAATAGTAATTAGTTATCTCGGATTCATGTAGGTTACACAACCAAAATAAGACACGGGTGGAGAAGGGAACTTTTTATGAGAATGAAATCTTTCACTAAAAGAAATTGAGTAAACATGAATTATCCAAATTTTTAACATTCATCCACACTCAATAAAGGAAACTAGCCACACTTACCAAAATATTTTTTTCGTCAAAACTTTTAATTCAAGTCTAACAATAATACACGATTTTAGCATAAAACCTATTTCTAGTATGTTAAAGAACTTTGAACCCAACTCAAAAATATTGGCTAAACACCATAAAAAATATGCCATCTTGAAAATTTTTTAGGGTGGTTCGAAGCTGCTGCCACGGCAATAATTGAGTAGTGTTATCAAAATTACATGGTTGTATTTTTAAGGCTAAATATATTATGGGGAAGATGGTGACTGTGGGGGTTCTAGCAGTAGATTTTCTATCAATATATTATGTGAAGATGTGTATGTGTATGTTTATATTTATGTGTAATCTTTTGGATTGGTGCCAAAGAGATTCGTGAAGGAGAACCAATGCTCTATCTCCTCACCTTTATAAGGTGAATTAGTTCTAAGTATATGTAGAAAAAGAAAAAAAATGCTAGGAAGAGTGTGTTCAAGGTGGAAAGAAAATATTTTCTCCATGTAATGAGATGATATGAGGAATTATTTTAGAGAAAGTAATGTTCTTTCTTCTAATAAAAAGATATGTTGATTTTTTAGGTGGATTTTATGGATATGGAGGAGTAAAATAAAATAGGTAAAATTAATTTAAAATTATTTTATGAATAAAAATATTCTTCACAAGAAAGGAAAGATACTGAGAAGGATTTTTCTACTTATGAAAGGATTTGAGAATATTTGAATTTGTGCATGTTTAGGACTAAATAAATTTATAATAAAAATATATAAAATGGGTAACTACTAAATTACTAAGTGAAGAAGAATATTACTAAATTATCAATCAATCATTATACTTTATATATAAAAAATAATACAAAATAAAAGAATTATAACTCTCAAAATATTTGAACAAATACTTTTAAAATAGGTTTAAAAAATGTAAAAGATAAAGTTAACAATAACTTTGCAAGTATAGAATACGACATGATAATAATTATTATTATTAATAATAATAATTAAAAATAATTTTGATATAATAATATCATAATTATTTATAATAATATTACTTAAATAATGTGAATGGTATCTGTTATCAAAATTTTTGATAAAAATAAGTAAAATATTTATGACGTCGTGAACAAAATAGACGCTCGAATGAGAAAAATGACGATTATGAGAATCAAAATTGGTGTCAATAATATGATGTTGTTGTTGTTGTTGTTTAGAGACGTCATCAGACAATTACTGGAGTTATTTGTCGATTCTATTCATGCCTAGATGATCTAAATTTTTAGATTATAAAAGTTTATTGTACTTTATTTCAAAGGTTTAGTTTATGATTTACATTTTGAGATTTTGCATATCTTTCTGTTTATCTTTTAGCAACATGCCAGGCCTCGGGTATGCTCGAGTCACTAGTAGCTTCGGGTGCTGGACATGCTCAAGATATAGACTTGGGGCATGGCATTGTCTGTGTTTTACAATTTTAGTTTTAAGTATTGTCATGTATCTATGAGACAAGTTGCTTTAAATCTGTATCTATGATAGAAAGTGTCAATTGATCAAGAACAATTGAAGAATAAGAGAAGATTTAGAAGCTGCCTTTGAATATACAGAAATACAATTGGTAAAGTAGATACAAATATCTTTTTTTTTCTTTTATGTATCCATTCCTTATGTTTCTAAAAAAATTGGAGGCTCTCCAATAGCTAATCTCAACAAATAATAGTGAAATCACAGACACAATCTTAATAACACATAGTAATTTTCATGGCCAAAAACTGAAAAAAAAAAAAGAAAGAAAAAGAAAAATAATAGAGAAAGAGGGGGAGAGCTAGAGAAAAAGAAAGAATATCTGGAAAAAAAATTGTGATATAGGCCAAGAGAAGTCAATGAGAGCAGGAGAGAAAAGAAAGAATTCAATAAATTTCTAAGTATATCTATGTTAGGTAGTAGTTCAAAATCATAAAAAGAAAGAGTATTAATTGAAACAAAGTGTAAAAGTAGAAGGAAAAGAATCACAAAAATCCCAATCAGGAGTAGAAAAATCAAATTCATTTTTATCAAATTCCAAAAAGAGAAATGCTTTAGGAATATTGAATAAGCTATTTTTCTAAAATACGTGAACTGTCATTTTTGAGTCCAAAAAATAGGACACCATTGTAAGAAGAGAGTGTTACATATCTTATTTATGTGTTGTGTCAACATCATCTCATCAACTACTATTAAATTATAGCTAGTTAGTCAAGTGTTTGGACTCAATCATAACCCTTTTTGATATTCCCTATACTAATGATTATTTTGATTAGTTAAAGGAATAATCCGTTTGAATATTGCTTTTAAAAACATTAGTTATTTTACTAACTTTCACATAATTTAAATGTATTTCTAGTGAAATACAAATTGTCATGAAAATCATGATTTTCTACAGCCACGTTCAAACAACTAGATGAATTGATGTAACCATGATCAAAATGAATCGATTTCACAAGAAACTATATTTTTTCATCTAATAAATAAAGAATATCAAGAAATCTCATTAATAAGCTTGAATGAATTTGCTTTATATAAGACCATCTTCAACCTTACTATATTCAAAAGGAGAGCTCTCAACTACTATTTCTTTTTTCTTATTCTACTCATACACCTGCCCACTTATCACTAATCATCCAAAAAGGTACAAAAGGTACAATAAGAAAGAAGCTTTCTCAACTTCACCAAGCTTCTTCCAGGGAGTAGACTTTGATTTTGGTCGTTTTTGGGGCGATAACTTCTTTTTAACATTAGTGTTGTTGGTACCATCTCCACTACTGCTTGTACAATTATTATTTCTCTTGTTTTGATTTTTCTTGTTTCCGGATGCTGATGATTTCTTTGTCTTCTTTCCTTCTTTGTTCAATCCAAGAAGTTCTCTTGCCTTCTTCCTACTTCTGATCCCACAAGGATTACATAGTAATTGTATTCACAAAATCAAAAAACATTATTAGATTAGGATCATTACCAAAAAATATCATTAGATTAGGATCATTCTCAATATGTAAATAAATAAATAAATGAGCAAGATAGATAGATGTTGTGCTTACCTTATGTCCAGCAAGGCCATCCCGCTAAAGAGGAGTTTCGGCGGTACCACATTCAGCACAAGTTTTCAGTTGAGTTTCTATTGAAATCATTTCTGTGACTACTATTTGGCTTCTCTTATCTTCACATTTCAAAACATAAATTAATGAACAAAAAATAGTCAATCCACACCAAAAATGGGTACATGATCAAAGTTAAATGATGAATCTTTGATCACTTACTTTATCACTTTGATCCAATATTTTGATCAACAACTTTTGATCTCCTAAACTTCAATGATCACTAAGAAAAATAAAAATAAAAGATAGATAAACTCGAAAAATTAGTTGATCCCACTCAATTATCAACTAGAAAAGAAAGGGATTAACAAAAAAAAATGATTAGAATTTCAAGAAAACTGACATGGAGGGCATAAATACAAAGATAGCAAGATAGATTGCACTAAGAGAACCGACATTGAACTGATTTTTTCGTTGATTAGATATAAAAACATGGGGTTTATAAAAGGCCTCATGAAAATTGTAGGTGCGACGATCTATGAAATGACCAAATACCCTTCGTTATGAATTTTTTTAATCAAACAGTCAACCTGCCAAAAGTTCTTCTGCACTTAATTAAAAATGACATTATTAAGGACAATTGCTTATGTTTTTCCCATTTTTAGATTTAGGCAATTCTGGGATACAAGGAAATATTTTTTTGCCATTTGTTTCCCTTTGTCAAAACAATGATTTCAAGACTTATGTTAACAAATTTCGCTTAAGAATGACTATTAACTTTTGAAAAAGACACTAGCACAAAATATATTTTATTATTATCCACCTGCAACTACTTTCCATGTATGAAAAAATATTTTCTTAAATTTGTTTAATCAGGGCTTCATGCCAAGAGACACTGCAACATTGCAATAACTAATGGATGAAAACTTACTCGAAATTAACATATTTATATTTAAAAAGTGCATTTGATAATATTTATACAATTACTTTTTGTTTCGCTCTCTCTCACACACACACATAATAGTATGAAATTTATTAAAATAAATTTTTGAGTAAATAGTTATACGTGAAAGAATAAAGTATAATATGTGAATGATAAATGTGTATCATTGAATATTGAATACTAGTTTATACAGGTTAAGATGATTGGATATCATTAAAATTTAAGAAATTTGTTTTTGTCATAGTAATTTTATTGTATTATGAACATCTTAAAAATTAATTAGATGTATGCAATTTTTTTATACTTATTTTGATTTTTTT
>NW_025856317.1:76511-101897 GCF_002878395.1 Capsicum annuum | reverse complement strand
CCCTTAAACCTATAAATGGTTGGCTATGGATGATACTTGTAAGTAAGGGATGAATGACAATACTAATATCAATGGCCTTGGTTAATAAATGGATAATGGTTTATTTATTTGGAAATTGGTTCTAATTGGGCAATGATGGCGGGATATGTAGCAAAGTCGTGGAAGGTGGAGGTCCTGGGGGGACCAAAACTAAAAACCTTTATTGGCCGATATGTGGTTGGTCTTGGTGATCGTGTACATGATGTAACACTATATTGGGGGGATGTACAAGTAATCCCAAGCGTTTCTTCCATGTTCGTACGAATACACCTACTGGGCCCTTTCAACAGGGTGAACTGAACCCATATATCCCATTGATAGTTTAGGACGGCAAAGCAACACAACCTATGTAAAGGTTTTAAAGGCATGCTAAACCTGGTCTCTTTCCCATCATGGTTATATATATGTATGGTTATATGTATATGGATGGTTTTACTTGGTTTTAAAATAGACTTATATTATACTTACCCTGAAATAATGCTAGTGATCACTCGCTAACCTCATCTACTGGCGGATGATACCCATGTTATGTAGAAACCAACCATTTTATTCCACCTATATAGTGATTCACTTGAGATCAGCATATGGATTAAAGTGGTGAGCTTCCATCCTTTTGGAAGGCTTTATTTCATGTTATGGATATATCTAGATTCTTTGATTTTATTTTGGATATTAGTTTTGGCTATGGTTGGGGGCATGTCCTAACCAACTTTCATTACTTTTTTGGTTAGAGGGTTTGTGGCACTTCTATGGGTTAGAGTGGGGGAGATCGGTAGTTGTGTCAACCTTGGCATTCGAATAAGTTGGTGGGCTATTATTGGATGATATTGCTGGTCGTTCCATCCTATTTCATTTTAGGATTAATTATATTATACCTTGGTACATCATTGGTTATGGCCTAGTTTATGGCACTTGTTCTTGCATGGTTTGGTATAGTTAGATTATTGGTATGGGATGGTTGTACTCAGTTGGGTCGGTCGTAGTTGTGATCTTATAACAGAGTCTTTATGTGAGCAGTTACACTATCTTGTTACATGCTCAGTAATTCATCCAACTCAGGGTAGGTGACTGGAGGTTGGGTTGGGTAATGGGGGTAGTCTTCGATCCTGGTCAGTCTTGGGACACATTTTATGACAAGGACCTAAGGTGGGTCGTGTCTAGTTGGTATCAGGTCCTAGGTTCTTGGTCAATTGGGAGTCTATAAAGTTATGTCGAGTGAGTCTCTTTAGGGGTGTATAGTCCGCCACACTCATAAGAGACAAGGCATTTAGAAATGTTTCACTTTCTTGGTATTCTAATTTTAAGCTTGGAGTCTTAGTACTGGAATCTTATCTAATCCTTAGTTGTTCATCTTTTAGATCACGTCTCGTAGATCTAGAACAGAAGGGAACTCTTCTATCCCGTTTAGGGTAATGTTGAAGGGGTGCATCATATTCTGGGGTTCATCTTTAATCTCACGATCATATCCTTAATATTTCTAGAGTTCCAGCAATTTCTACTAGTCCTCCTCAAGAAGAGGTGAAAATATAGAATTCTATTAGTCTATTCATATTATTGCTAAATTGGTTGTTGCTCAAGCTGAGCGGAATATGTCTGGTGCTTTATTTGGTGAGGCCACAAGGGTTGGCCAATTTATAAAGATGAGTCCTCCCACTTTTTTTGGAGTGATGGCGGAGGAGGATCCACATAGCTTCTTGGATGAAATAGAAAAGATATTTTGGGTGATGTAGGCTACCAATGTAAAGGGGCTAAGCTCTATAGCTTATCAGCTCAAAGAGGTTGCATATCAGTGGTGTGAAGAGTGGAATAGGGATAGAGGGGATGTGGAGTAGTCATCTTTATCAGATGCCTTTACTGGTGCTTTTCTGGGTTGTTTCTTTCGCTAAAAGTTGAGGGAAGAAAGATGGAGAAGTTTTTGAACCTTAAGCAGCAGAAAATGTCTATCAAGGAATATGCCTTAAAGTTTCACCAATTGTGAAAATATGCTCCTAATTTGGTGGTTGACATGTAGGCAAGGATGGGGAAGTTTGCTTCTTTGTTTAATTGGGATTTGATTTTGGAGGGCAAGATTGACTTACTGATTAAGGATATGGATATCTCTAAGTAGATTGTTCATATATAGAAGGAAGAGGATGAGAAGAGGAAACAAGTAGAGTTTGGGGATAGGCATGGGAAGAGGAGCAGGTTTTCTAATCAGGAAGGTGCTCAGTCTTAGAATGGTCGAGATGTTGGTAATTGGAAGTAAAAGAAGTGGGGGGTTCTGGTCCTTACTCTTCAGCTAGTGCTCCTTACCAGTCGAGCGACAGGTGTCATCATGGTGGTGATAATTTTTGGATATAGGGTTTCCAATCACAGGCAAGAGGAGGTCAGTCAGTTTTTTATGCCTTTTTTGTTGGTTCAGTGGTCATCCTCATAGGGGTTATTGTGATGATGGAAAGGACAAATGCTTCAAGTCTGGCCAGGCAGGCCAATGGCTCAGGGATTGTCCAGTTAATAATATTTTTATGCGGGCAAATAAGATTACTATGGCTTCATCTTCTGCTCCTACACCTGGTGGTATGGCATCTACTTTTGTTACTGCTCCTAGATCTAGTATTGGTCAAAACAGGTTGTATGCTTTAGCATCCCGATAGGAATTTAGGGCATCACCTGATGTCGTTACTGGTACGTTACAACCTTTCTCTCATGATGTATATTATTTGCTTAATCCGGGATCTACTCTCTCCTATGTGACTCCTTATATAGCTGTATCTTTTGGTTTCGATCTAGAATTTATTTTGGATCCCTTTTTGGTTTCTACCCCGATAGGTAGCTCGATTATTTCTAAAAGAGTCTATATGGGTGTGTGGTATCTTTTGGTGGCAAGAAGACCATGGTGGATCTTCTTGAGTTGAATATGGTCGATTTCGATGTCATTCTAGGTATGGATTGATTCCACTCTTGTTATGCGTCCTTGGATTATCAGATGCATAAAGTTATCTTTAGGTTTCCTTGTGAACCAATTATAGAATGGGAGGTTGTTTCTTTAGCTCCTAGGGGGAGCTTTATTCCTTATCTTAGAGCTCAGAGGTTAATCTCTAAAGATAGTCTTTATTATTTAGTTTGGGTTAAAGATTCTAACTTGAAAGGTCCCTCTTTATAGTCAGTTCTAGTGGTTAATAAGTCTGCAGAGGTTTTTTCGAATGATCTTATTGGTATTCCTCCGGATAGGTAAACAGAGTTTGGTATTGATCTAATTCCGGACACTCGTCCAATTTCTATTCCTCTGTATAGAATGGCTCTAGATGAGTTAAGGGAACTCAAGGAGACACTTAAGGATTTTCTTGATAAGGGGTTTATTTTTCCTATTTATCTCCTTGGGGTGCACCGGTGTTATTTATGCATATAAAGGATGGTTCCTTTGGGATGTGCATTGACTATAGGCAGCTGAACAAGGTGATGGTCAAGAAAAAGTATCCTCTTCCAAGGATAGATGATTTATTTGATCAGTTGCAAGGTGCCTCATTCTTTTCTAAGATAGATCTTCGTTCTGGGTACCATCAACTAAAGATTAGGGAGGTGGATATCCCTATGATGACTTTTCATAATCGGTGTGGGCACTTTGAGTTCTTAGGGATGTATTTGGGTTCACTAATGCTCTGACGATATTTATGGATCTGATGAATAGATTTTCGTGCTAGTATTTAGGTCTCTTTGTCATTGTATTTATTGATGACATTCTGGTTTATTTGAAGAGCGAGAAGGATCATGCTAATCATCTCTATATGGTGTTGTAGACCTTAAAGGAATAACAATTGTATGCCAAGTTCTCCATGTGTGAGTTTAGGTTGAATAATGTAACTTTCTTAGGTCATATTATTTCTAGTGAGGGGATCATGGTGGATCTGTAGAAGGTTGTTGTGGTGAAGAGGTGGACTTGACCCCTGACTCCATCTAACATTCGGAGCTTCTTGGGTTTAGCTGGTTATTATAGGTAGTTTGTGGAAAGCAGTTTTTCGATAGCTGCTCCTTTGACTAAGTTAACTCAGAAAAAGGTAAAGTTTTCTTGGTCATATGCTTGTGAAAGTAGTTTCGAGAAGTTGAAGGATAAGTCAACTTTTGCTCTAATGCTGACATTGCAGGAAGGCAATGATGGGTTTGTGGTTTATTGTGATGCATCTCGTGTAGGTTTTAGTTGTGTATTGGTGCAGCATGGGAAGGTAATTGCCTCTGCTTCTAGGAAGTGTAAGGTGCAAGAGAGGAATTATCTTACTTATAATTTAGACTTATTTGTTATTGTGCTTGCTTTGAAATTATGGCGGCATTATTTGTATGGTGTTCATGTGGATATCTTTTTTATCATAAGAGTCTATAGTACGTGTTCACCTATAAATAGCTTAATCTCAGGAAGAGGATATGGCTTAAGCTTCTCAAGAATTATGATATAAGTCTTCACTATCACCCAAGTAAGGCTAATATAGTTGTTGATGCTCTCATCAGGTTATCCATGGAAAGTTTAGCTCAAATGGAGGAAGGATAACGACAATTGGTGAAGGATATTCATCGCTTGGCTAATCTTAGAGTTTGCCTCTTGAACTCCAAGGATGGTGTTAGGTGGTGCAAAAAGTGGTTCGATCATCTCTTGGTGTAGATATTATCGAAAAATAAGTGCTAGATCCTATCTTGATGAAAATCAAGGGTAACATTGGTGGGCAAAAGTTAATGGTGTTTGAGATTAGTGGTGATGGTAATTTATGGTACCAAGGAAGGTTGTGTATTCCTTATGACGATGGGTTGCGATAAAGGATTTTGGCTGAGGCGCATGATTCGCACTATGTTGGTCATCCCAGCTCGACTAAGATGTATCATGATATCAAGGATATCTATTGGTGTAATGGTTTGAAGAGGGATGTGGCTGGTTTTTGGGCCAAGTGCATGGTGTGTCAACATGTTAAGGTTGAGCACATGAGGCCAAGAGGTTTGTATTAAGAAATTGATTTGCCTAAATAAAAGTGGGAAGTGATCAATATGAACTTCATTATTGGTCTTCCCCGGTCTTGAAATCAATATGATTCGATTTGGGTCATCGTGCATAAGATAACTAAGTCTGCAAACTTTTTTCTAGTGTGAATACCTTCTTGTCGGAGAATTATGCAAAACTGTATCTTCAAGAGATTGTGAAGTTGCATGGGGTGCCTATTTTGATTATTTCTGACCATTGCACAAAGTTTACATCTCACTCCTGGTGGTCTTGTCAGAGATAATTGGGGACTAAGTTGGGTTTGAGTAATGCTTTTCATCCTCAGATAGATGGGCAAGCAGATAGAACTATTCAGACACTGGAGAATGTGCTTCGGCCCTATGTGATTGATTATGGTGGAAATTGGGTTGAAGATCTACCTTTGGTGGAGTTTGCTTAAAACAATAGCTATGATTCTAGTATTGGTATGGCCCCATTTGAAGGATTGTATGGTAGGAGTTTTAGATCTCCTATTGGTTGGTTTGAGCTTGATGAGGCAGATATGTTTGGTCCCGATTTGATTTATCAGGATATGGAGAAGGTAAAAGTGATTCGGGATAGGCTTAAGGCTACCTAAAGTCACCAAAAGTCCTATGAGGATATTAGGCGTAGAGACTTGGAATTTGAGGTTAAGGATAAGGTTTTCCTAAAGGTATCTCCCATGAAGAAAGTGGTGCGGGTTGTCAAGAATGGGAAGCTCAGTCCCCGGTATGTGGGTTCATACGATGTTTTGCATAGAATTGGTAATGTTGGTTATGAGATTGAGTTGCCTTTTAGAATGAGCTTGGTTCATTCGCTATTTCACGTTTGTATGTTGAGGAAGAGCATTGGTGATCCTACTTCGGTTCTTCCTTTAGAAGGATTGGGTTTCACAGATTTTTTTCCTATGAAAAAGTCATGATAGAGATCTTGGGTAGGCAGGTTCGACGGTTGCGTACAAATGATATGGCTTCTGTTTAGGTTCTTTGGTAGAACCATAAGGTGGAAGAAGCTACATGGGAAGAAGAAAAGGACATGAAGTCTAAATATCTAGATTTGTTTTCTTCTCCTGGGGTTCGTGCAAAAGGTATATGTCTTCAACACATATTTATTTTCAGAGTTTGTTTAAGGAAAGATTTATATCTTTGCCTCTTTGTTTTCGAAAATTATTAAAGATTGGGAATATATTTGATAATGCAAATGACTCTTGCGTATGGTTAACCCTTACATGTCTGTCATTCATGGATGAATGTTCCTAGTGGGGGATACTAGAACCCCTTATTTTCTAGACCTTCGGAAATTTTTGAGAATTCTGATCTCTGGACCCAATAAAACTCATGGGTACAAGTCGTACATTGGGGCACAAATGGTATGGCCTAGTTGTATACTAACCAGTATTGGTTAGTAGGATGGAATTTGGTTAGTGGAATAGATACGACTTAGGGGTAAATTCATATTGGTGGTTATGGTTTGTTTGGTTCCTTAACTTAATCTTAGACTTGGTTACTTAGGTTGGATCTAAGTACGAGTGGCTTACTATGAGCCGTAAGACAGGGTACGAGTCATACCCAGGACTTGTATGGTGGACAGTGTCTAAATCTTTCTTGGGTGTAAATCTGCCAGCGGTACGGACGAAGTGTACGGATTGTATATTATAGATACGACTTGGTTGGGTGAGTCATATGCTGGACAGTGTTTGATCTCAGGGTTTAGGCCAGGATACGAGTAGAGAATACCAATTGTATCGGCGGATACGACTCGTGTGGGTAAGTCGTATCCGTGTGACAAGATATTGGTATAACTTAAGTGGGGGTATTCTGCACATTTCCCTACTTATCCTAATATGGTCCCACAACCTCTAACCTTCTTAGGAGTTTATTTACCCTATTATTCTATTCATTAATACTTAAAAACTCTTTTAACACACTTCATAGTTCTCTCAAGAGCTTTTGGGCAATGGAAGCAAGGGTTTCAACTAAAGGATCGATTTGGGGCTTGTCTTGGAAATTTCTTTCCATGATCATCTTAATTTAAGGTATGTTCTCTTCCCTCATTGTTAATTTTATCTAAAGGCATGGTTATATTTATGTTTCCATGATTTCATTGATTGTATGATTTTGAATTTCAAATATGAATTGGGGATTTAGATATTAAATGGTTGTTTATGGTTTCCCATGGTCTTAATTGTGATTTTATATGCATTAATAGTGGTTTGGATAATTGGATTGCTTGGGAATGGTTTAATCGTAATTAGAATTGGTTTTCGTCATATTATGCCTCCAATGTGTTTGATAAAATGCTTATAAAGATGTGTTCATTTCATTTGCTATTTTAATGGAACTCTTGCATGTTTTAAAACTTTTGTAAAGAAATTGTGCATGGCTTGGATTGGTAAATGGCTAATTATTATGCTTGTAGGGAACATGGACGTCTTCCAAGTGGTTTAATATGGTAAATGGAAGGGCACTTGAAAGTCCGCTTAAACCTATAAATGGTTGGCTATGAATGATATTTGCAAGTAAGGGTTAGTATGATGATACCAATATTAATTGCCTTAGATAATATATGGATAATGGTTTGGTTATTTTGAAATTTGTTTTAACTGGGCAATAGTTGTAGGATGTGTAGCAAAGTCGTAGAAGGTGGAGGCCCATAGGGACCAAAACTGAAAACTCATATTTGCCGATATGAGGTTGGCCTTGGTGGCCATGTGCATAATGTCACACTATATTTAAGCGATGAACTATTCATCTCAAGGGTTTCTTCCCAGGTCGTGCAACTCCTATTTAGCCCATGGGTGGTTTAGGGTGGCAAAGCTATACAACCCCGATAAAGGTTTTAAAGACATGCTAAACCCGGTCCTTTTTCCCAGCATGTTTATATATATTGGTATGGTTGTGTGCATATGATAGTTTACTTGGTTTTATAAATGGCATTATTTTATCCTTACCCTGAGATCATGCTAGCACTCACTTGCTAACCCCGTCTACTAGCGTCTATATACGCACGCTATGCAAAAATCGACCGTTCTACTCCTCCTACATAGTGATTGACTCAGGATCAATATTTGGACTGAAGTGGTGAGCTTTCATCCTTTTGAAAGGCTCAATTTCATGTTATGGATATTTCTAGACATTTTTATTTTATTTTAGATATTGATTTTGGCTATGGTTCGGGGCATGTCCCGACTGGATTTCATTACTCTTTTGGTTAGAGGCTTTGTGGTACTTCTATAGGTTAGAATGGGCGGGATCGATATAGGTGTCAGCCTTGACACTAGAATAAATCGGTGGTCTAATATCATTGGATGATATTTTTGGTTGTTCCATCTTATTTTATTTTGTGATTAATTATATTATGACTTAGAAATTCTTCGATAATGACGTGGTTTATGGCCTTTGTTCTGGTATAGTTTGGTATGGTTGGATTATTGTAACGGGATGGTTGGACCCGGTTGTGTCGGTCACAGTTCTGAGTATTCTTGGAAATTCAGCCAACTTAGGAAAAGCGTTTGGAGGTTGGATTGGGTAAAGGGATGGTCTCCGGTTTTGGTCGGACTTGGGACGCCCATTACGACAAAGCCCTATGGCGATTTGTGACATAATTCCTAGCTAGATACTTTCATTTGAAGCTAAAAAAAGAGCATTGGAAGTGCTTTCTATTACTCTACAACATTATGAAAGTTGCATCATTTATAAAATATAACAACATCCTCAAAGAACCTCAATGAGATGATTTATGAAGATAGCCAAATTATTGAGCACTACAGAACATAGATGGATCTTATTATTATCTGGAATTGCAGATACGGTTCTATTCATGAAGAGTCAGGACTATTTTTCCATCTCATATTTTATAACGGGAAACCCCAACAAAAAAAACAAAAGAAAGAGGAGAAATAACAATGAATCATTTTTTTCAATTAATAAGTTCTTAAATCATTTTCCAGACATGGATATAAAGATCAAGTCCCTTGATCTTTCCTTACACTCCCAAACGGTCACCACCTTAGCTCTTCCATCCAAATTAAAAAAATGGTCTTAGCATTTTAGATTGGGAAAAATATAGGACAAAATATTAATGAAGATTACCTCAAAACTGAACGTACAATGAAACAGAGCGCAAGTCGGTACAATTGATACAATAAGCATCGTCTAGGGTATTTTCATCTACTACACGATAATAATTCATGTTGTTTGGTACAACAACATGAAACCTGCATATAACACACACATGACTCAGAGCTAAAAAGAAAATACTAGGCAAATAATGAAATCACAAGATGCTCAAATACCCAAATTTTGAAATTGCATAAGACTTAAAATTTATGAAAGTACCCTCCATACACCGAGTCTTGTGCCTGGACAGTAAAATGAACATAATAAATTATTCTATTTTTAGTCAAGTAAAATTAAGGCATTAAATGTTATTTATCCTTTTTACGACATGAGTAATATTTCATAAAAATATACACTAAATTTGGGTATCAAATGACCATTTGAGTAACAACCACGCACATTGATTAATGGTTTCCAATTATAAAGGACATGGTACCAATTTTGTGGATCAACCTATAAATAAATCAGGGGGGGTGGGGGAGTAACTTTAGTTTTTTGTTATTGTGAAAGAATACAGAAAATGAAGAGAGTGAGATCTCTAAAATAAAATAAATAGAAAAATATTCGAAATATACCTAAACTTTGGTGAAATTTATTGTAATATACCTCAACTTTGCGGGGTTCCTTTGCCCCTATATCATTTATCATTATATTTCTATGGCACATATTTTTCAGTTGGACTACAATGTGAATACATGCACACTACTGTTGCATATTTTTTTTCAAAGCATTCAGACAAATCTCATAAAATCATAAAGACATCCAGGTATAGTTTTCATTTGTTGTGATCTTTGACAAGAATTTTTAGGCCTATTACATAAGGTAAAAAAGATAGCAAGTTGGTATTAGGAAAAACATATAATCGAGAAATTTGAGTAGGTATGTAAAACAAGTTAATATATCTATCACACAAATGAAAAAGATTGAAGTTAAACTAAACTATTGAACCTAAAAGCACCTTACTATACTTGTAGATTTCAGGAAAATGCTAATTTTGGTATGTACAATTGGTATCAGAGTACAATGTTCCTATCAAAATCAGCACAAGATATTCCCTAGATTATCTCTGGTTCTTAAAAACAAATGATACTAATGCCACCCATAAAGCTTTTGAATAAAAACTTTCCCTCGGTGATGTTATTTCAAGTTCTTTCTGTGATCCTCTTTCCTAGTGCTGTAGTGTAACTGAGTATAACAAAATAATTCACATATTAATCAACACTTTCATTCTTAATATTTTTTTTTCTAGTATCCACTTTGTAATTAAACCAAGAAAAAAGGAAAAGAAAGATCAAGTCTGGACAACATGATTTCTTATAGCAGTGACAATAATTATATAACTAACACCTAATGAGTAGTGCATAAAATTAATATCTAAAAATAAAAATTACCAAGTTTAAAAATGAGGTAACATGAAAAATAGATTGAAAATTGTAGATGTTTGTGATACCTTAGGAAATTTTTTATTAAAATTTTGTTCGTAAACGTATTGGGTTCTATCATCTAGAATGAATTATAAATTTTTCATGTGGAATGTCTTAGAGGCTTATCAGACTAGTATAGATGTTGGGAGTTGACTAATAAGTCATATTTTGTTATCTTTCTGAAATTCTTTTATTCTTGGATGATAATTACTCTGTTGATATTTGAGAGTTATTTATGGAAACTCTATTGATTTGTGTTGAACTAAATAAAAATGGCTCAAAGGATTAGCTTGGGGCTACTCGTAGCCTCAAGTACCGTGTGACGCTTCGGGACCCATTTTTCGGGGTGTTAGAAACTTGGTATCAGAGCCTAAGGTTTTAAGGTATCCTAGGGAGTCTGACAAGCCGCGTTAAGTAGAGTCTTGATCATCGGTGTGTAGGCACCACATCTATGAGCAAGAGGCTACAAGATGTTTTAGAGAAAATTGTGATTCTTTCTTTCAGAATTCTATCATTCTTAAAGTGTCTCTCTCTGCTATTGATTCACGCTCTCCTCTTTCAGAAATATGCCTCCACATCGAGCGACAAGAAATAATGATGGTCAGCAACCTCAACCCGCTGACCCATTGAAAGAAAACGTGTCTCATGTTGAATTTCAGGCAGCCTTTCAGGCGCTGGCCTAAGCTGTTACTGCAAATATTCAGGCCAACCCGACCCCGGCTCCACAGTAGCAGAGAGGTGATTCTGCTGCTGCCATGATTCATGACTTCATGCGGATAAATCCACCAAAATTCTATGGGTCCAAGTCTGATGAGGATCCACAGTTGTTTTTAGAGAAGGTAAGGAAGATTACTTAGGTGATTCATGTATCTGAGGAACATGGTGTAGAGTTGGCTGCGTATAGGTTGAAAGACATTACTTATGACTGGGTTGTTGCTTAGAGGAAAGGTAGAGGTAAGGGAGCTGTACCTATAACTTGGCAAGAGTTCCAGGATGTATTCCTGGATAAGTTTTTCCCTTTGGAGATAAGGGAGGCAAAGGTGGAAGAGTTTATGAACCTATGACAGGGCTCTATGACTGTTAGGGAGTACTATCTAAAATTCAATTAGTTGGCCAAGTATGCTCCTGACTTAGTGGCTGATAATTGGGCTAGTATGAGTAAGTTTGTGACTGGAGTGTCTAGTTATATGGTTTAGGAGTGTAGGTCTGCTATGCTGAATAGTAAGATACATCTTTCTAGGCTGATGACTTATTCCCAACGGATTGACGCAGACAAGATTAATGAGAGAGATAGAATGAGAGAGAATAAGAGAGCTAGGTCCGAGCAGCACAGACAGGGTCAAACTAGATCACAAGGAGGGAGTCGCCCTCAGTATCAAGATCATTCATCTATGCCAGCACAGTTATCTGCTAGTGCTCCAGTGCCTAGAGGTAGGCAGGATCAAGGTAGCAGGTCATATGTATCTAGGTCCCAGTATAGTACTAGCAGTAAGACAAATCGTCCCCTGTGTACTAAGTGTGGTAGGGCTTATTTAGGTGAGTGATGGGGTGAGAAGAGAGGTTGTTTCCGTTGTGGTGACATGGGTCATAGAGTTAGAGATTGTCCACAGGATGGACAAGGGCATCGTGAATATCGCCCTTAGACCTAGACTCAGACTATTAGTGCTCCAGTTCTAGTGACTCGCCCAGCCCCAGCTCAGGGCGCCTCTTCTAGCAATGCTGGCGGGCAGCGCCAGAATAGATTCTATGCTTTACCGTCCTGCCAAAAATAGGAGGACTCTCCTGATGTTGCTGCTAGTATTCTTCGTATATTTCATTTTGATGTGTATGCTTTTTTGGATCCTGGATCCAGTTTCTCATATGTTACATCTTTTATTGCTGTGAATTTTGAAATGAGTCCTGAGATTATTCCTGAGCCTATCCTAGTTTCTACCCCAGTGGGTGATTCGATTGTTGTCCAAAAAGTGTATAAAAAGTGTCCTGTTACTGATCTTAATAGATTCATGTTGGCTGATCTGATTGAGTTAGACATGGTAGATTTTGATGTGATTCTGGGTATGGACTGGCTGTATTCTTCTTATGCCTCTATTGATTGTCGGACCCGAGTGGTCAAGTTTTAATTTTTGGGTGCATCCGTGTTTGAGTGGTCTAGGAATTCTGTTTCACCCAAGAGTCATTTTATATCTTACCTCAAAGCTAGAAAGCTCATTTCCAAGGGGTTTATTTACCATTTGGTTAGAGTCAAAGACACTAAGTTTGAGACTCTAACTCTCCAATCCGTTAACATCGTCAATGAGTTTTCTGATATATTTTCGAATGATCTCCCAAATATTTCTCCTGATAGAGACATAGAGTTTGGGATTGATCTTCTTCCCGATACTCAACCCATTTCTATTCTTCTTTATTGTATGACCTCTGCAGAACTTAAGGAGTTGAAAGAGAAACTTAAAGATCTACTAGATAAGGGTTTCATAAGGCCCAGTATTTCTCCTTGGGGTGCTCCTGTGTTGTTTGTGAGAAAGAAAGATAGCTCTTTGTGTATGTGTATTGATTACGGCGAACTGAATAAAGTCACTGTAAAAAATAAGTACCCTCTTCCGAGAATGGATGATTTGTTTGACCAATTGCAAGGTGAAAGTTATTTCACAAAGATAGATCTTCGTTTCGGCTATCATCAACTCAAAGTTAGGGAGTGTGACATCCTGAAAATCACTTTTCGAACTTGTTATGGCCATTTTGAGTTTCTTGTTATGTCTTTTGGGTTAACTAAAGCCCAAGCAGCTTTCATGGACCTCATGAATCAAGTGTTGAGACCATATCTGGATATGTTTGTCATAGTGTTCATCGATGATATACTGGTGTACTCTCATAGTGAGGATGAACATTCTGATTATCTCCGAACTGTCTTACAAACCCTTAGAGATCACAAGTTGTTTGCCAAGTTCAGTAAGTGTGAGTTTTGGCTAATGTTAGTTGCTTTTCTAGGTCATATCATTTCTTCCGATGGTATTAGAGTTGATCCCCAAAAGACCAAAGCTATTAGAAATTAGCCTAGACCTATTTCTCTGACTGATATACAAAGTTTCTTAGGTTTAGCTGGCTATTATCGCTGTTTTATTAAGGGTTTCTCCTTGATAGCATCTCCTACGACTCGGTTGACCCAAAAGAAAGTGAATTTCTTATGAGAAGAGTTTTCAAGAGTTGAATACTCGACTCACTTCATCCCCTATTTTGACTTTGCCTGATGGTGTTGATGGTTTTGTGGTGTACTGTGATGCTTCGAGAGTTGGGTTGGGTTGCGTATTGATGTAGAAGGGTAAGGTGATAGCTTATGCTTCTCGACAGTTGAAACCCCATGAGAAAAATTACCCTACCCATGACCTTGAGCTGGCTGTTGTTGTGTTTGCTTTGAAAATCTGGAGACACTATTTGTATGGTGTCCATGTTGATGTTTTCACTGATCATAAGAGTTTGCAGTATTTGTTTACCCAGAGAGAACTGAATCTTAGGCAGAGACGATAGTTAGAATTGTTAAAGGACTATGATATGAGTGTGTTGTACCATCCGGCCAAGGCCAATGTTGTGGCGGATGCCCCAAGTAGATTGTCCATGGGTAGTGTTTCGTATGTGGTAGAAGGTAAGAAAGAGTTGGCTTGTGATGTACATCATTTGGCTAGATTGGGGGTTAGGTTGTTTCACTCTGCTGAAGGTAGTATAGGGGTTCAGAGTAGTTCCAAATCCTCCTTGGTTTTGGAAGTGAAGGAAAAGCAATACTTAGATGCTAGTTTAGTCAGACTGACGAAGTCAGTCAAGGATCAAAAAGTAGAGGTTTACTCCAAAGGGGGAGATGGTGTGTTGAGATTGCAGGGTAGATTGTGTGTCCCAAATTTTGATGATCTGAGAGAGAGGATTATGGCTGAAGCGTACGGGGCGTGATATTCTATTCATCCTGGTGCCACCAAGATGTATTGAGACTTACGGTAAATCTATTGGTGGAGTGGCATAAAAAAAGATATAGCAGCGTTTGTAGCTAAGTGTGCAACATGCCAACAGATTAAGGTTAAACACCAAAGACCTAGTGGTATGAAGCAAGAGTTTAGTATTCCCACTTGGAATTGGGAAGAGATAAATATGAACTTCATGATTGGTTTACCTCCTTCCCAACGCCATTATGATTTCGTTTGGGTTGTGGTTGACAGGTTGACTAAGTCTGCTTATTTCTTGCCTGTTCATACTTCATATACTGCTGAGGATTATGCTAGATTGTATATCCGAGATCTAGTCAGACTGCATGGAGTTCCTTTGTCTATCATTTCGGATAGGGGTACTTAGTTCATATCGCAATTTTGGAATTTTTTTCAGAAGGGTCTTGGTACCCAAGTTCTTTTGAGTTCTGCTTTTCATCCGCAGACCGATGGTTAGGCTGAGCGGACCATCCAGACCTTAGAGGATATGTTGAGAGCTTGTTCACTTGACTTTAAAGAAAGTTGGGATGATCACTTACCATTGATAGAGTTTGCTTACAATAACAGTTTCCAATCTAGTATTGGCATGGCTCCGTTTGAAGCCTAATATAAGAGGAAGTGTAGATCACCCATAGGTTGGTTCGAGGTGGGTGAAGTGGCTATGAGTGGTCCTGATTTGGTATTTGAGGCTATGGAAAAAGTTAAGTTGATTAAGGAAAGGTTGAAAACTACGCAGAGTCGTCAGAAGTCATATGCGGATGTTAGAAGGAGAGACCTTGAGTTTGAAGTTGGTGACCTAGTGTATCTGAAAATTTCACCCATGAGGGGGGTGAAGAGATTTGGAAAGAAGGAGAAGCTTAGTCCCCGTTATGTTGGTCCTTAAAAATTTCATAACCATGTTAGTAAGGTAGCTTATGAGGTCGCGTTGCCTTCCGAGTTGTCCTCTGTTCATCCAATATTCCATGTCTCCATGCTTAGAAAGCATATTAGCGATGCTGTGGTAGTGGATTCCTCTGTGAGTGCTGACATTCAAGAAAATCTTTCTTTTGATGAGATTCCTGTTGAGATTCTTAATTTTAGTGTCCGAAGAATAAGGAACAAAGAAGTTCCCTTGGACAAGGTGTTGTGGCGAAACCAATCTGTTGAGGGTGCAACTTGGGAAGCTGAGGCGGATATGCGATCCAAGTACCCACACCTATTTTCCGCGAACTCCGATCAAGCCGAAGGTACCGTTCTTTCCTAAATCCTGCACTTTTGATAAAAGTTGCAGCAGTTCAGCTATCATTTATTGTGTGTTCAGCTATAATTTCTTGAATTTATGTTGCATTCGGAGTGAGAAATGATGTGGTGATGAGTCTAACGAATGGTTTCAGTTGTATGCTCTATTCCCTATCTAATCTTGGCATGTATAGCGTCATTCTAGGATGAATGTTTCCAAGCGGGGATGATGTAATACCCCGGGAAATTTTTCGTTGAAATTTTGTGCGTAAATGTGTTGGGTTCTATCTTCTAGAATGAATTATAAATTTTCCTTGTGGAATGTCTTAGATTATGACCTACCATTACGTAGAGTATCGAATAAGCTTTCCAAAGATATGTGATCATCCAAAACGGACACCCGAGCGGCGAGTTATGAACATTCCGATCGAACCGTGAATAGTAAAACGTGTAGAAAAAAGTACTGAGGCCTGACATATTATTGCTCCAAATTTAAACGATCATAAATGCTTGTAAATAATGATTTGGGTGATCTGCTATATATCAACAGAAAGCTCTACGAGTCCTCTTTCCAATGAAATTAGTTTCATCCAATTTGTATATCGGAGCAAAATGTTATGGTCGATCTACTTCATCCTATCAAAAGTAAATTTTTGGGTCAACTTTAAACGATCGTAATTCCTCGTACACAATGATCTGGGTGAGATACTATATATCAACGGAAATATATGAGAGTCCTCTTTCTAATGAAATTTGTTTCATCCAATTTGGATATCGAAGTAAAACGTTATGGTTGATCTACTTCAGACTATCAAAACAATCCATCAAAGGACAGATTCAAGAATTTTTTTGATTTTTAGGGGTGTTTTGGTCATTCCTCCTCACCCAAAATCCATCCAAACCCTATATTAAAGCCTATTATAAGCATTATATATCATATTTCATGAAATTCCCTCAAAAAGAAAACCCTAAGCTCCTACATCCAACTTCAAGAACCTCCAAAGTTCACTATTAATTCTGCAAATTTATTCAAGATTCAAAGTTCCTAGTTTAAGAACTCCAAGAACCATCATTCAAAGGCATGATTAACATCTCAAAAATGAGTATCGATCTAAAGTTCATCATTCAAGGTATATAGGATTTTTCAACAAGAACTCTCTTTTATTCTTGTGCCCAAAAGTAATTTTCTTTACAAAGGCATGATTTTTATTTGATTTTTATGAATTTGAAACATGAACCCATATCTTATGATGATTATTATGAAATCTTGATGTTTATGATTTTAAAAGATGAATTTACATTTGTGGATATATAAAGCATGAATCTTGAACGATATTTATCATGATTTTGATATTTGGGTCGTGAATCCCCATTGAAAAATTGTATTTTTTTGAGAAAGTGTGTGTTATAAGCATGTTGATGTTGAATATTTGAGATATTTTGAATGATTTGACCTTTTGGACTTAGTGGAGTTGTTTTGAACTCGAGTGTGAAAGAAATCCACAACGTGGTTGATTTTGATAGATGGGAAGCATGATGGCTCCCGATGTATATTTATATATTACTGAAATTATTTTGTTGTGGATTATCTTTAAAATGATCTGAGCTAATTCTGGGAGAAATTCTTAGCACCGAGTGGGAGGTATAAAGCGACCTTACTTTCCTAGAACTACGTGCCCCCGTAGGAGTAAGCCTGAGGCTGATTTATATAGTAATCACTAGTTTGTGTAGATTTGATATCGATAGTCCTACTCCGATGGCAAAGATAGGATGGCTCTCCCCAATGTGAGTTGTACGTTGGACTCCATGTAGCTCACATGGTTTATGTCGGTTATAGGATCTCACAGTGTGTGTGTGTTTCCTTGTGTCTATGGTGAATGGTGAAGTGATTTGAAAGTAGAATTCTGAAAGTTATTCTTTCGAAAGATTTAAATGATATTTACATTATGGGAATTGATATTCTTAATGAAATAAAAGTGATTCACAAATTATATGATGACTCACATGTGTTATTGTACTTATTTCATCCTCTCATGTTTATGATGATTTTCTTCAGGCTATGTGAGTCTTTCATACATCATGTATATTTCTTATAAAAATTTATGATGATGGTGTTTATACAACTGCATACACCCCTATATACTCGGTTCCTTTTCATGGTACTGACCTACATCTTCGGTTGTGAGCTGCATTTTCTCAGAATGTAGGCTTAGGTGCTCAGTTCCAGGTTCGATAGTGATTCTTCGGGCAGGCTATTCTATATCCTCTGTTGTGGTGAGTCCTCATGTTCCGAGAACGTGATATCTGATGTTGGTTTCACAGAATTATTTACATTTGATAACTGAGTATGAGTCAGTTGGGGCATGTCTCAATGGCTTGCTGGTTTTATTGATTTTCTTAAAGGCTTGTCAGACTAGTATAGATGTTGGGAGTTGACTAATAAGTCGTATTTTTTTATCTTTCTGAAATTCTTTTATTCTTGGACGATGATTACTCTATTGATATTTGAGGATTATTTATGAAAACTCCGTTGATTTGTGTTGAACTGAATGAAAATGGCTCAACGGTTAGCTTGGGGCTACTCGTAGCCTCAAGCACCGTGTGACGCTTCGGGACCCATTTTTCGGGGCATTACAATGTTATATATTAATTTTGGTTTTGCAAGTCATTCTGAGGCTTTCAAACACATCCAAGCAATTTGTATCTATTCGATAGATAGAAAGTATCAAATAAAGTTCAGAGATATATCAATAAGTGCAAGACTCAACTAAATAAATATTGCTATCTTTAATTTTTATGAAATTCAATTCAAACATGTGCATTTATTCATCGATTGCATAAAAAAAATTATATCTTAAGCGCAATTACATGTTGAGTTAGAAAAAAAGCTGATTTAGGAATTTTCTGGGCTACTTGAGGGAAAATTGAGCAAAGCTAAGTGACTTTTAATGATAATTGCATCTCAAAAGTAGTTCACATCGGATAATTTAAAGAAAATCAGCTAACATTGAGGGCTAATTAGAGAGATTTCAGAACACACTATCGTAGGCAATGATAGTAAGATCTTGGAGAAGTGGAAGTGATTAAGATGAAATCCATTTGAAACAGATTTGTACAAAATTAAAATACACTATAGGTTAGAAAAGTCATTTTATAGAACATTCAATTGTCAGTGAGGATCCAACATGAGTTTCCATTTCTGGCTCAGTAGCCCATGCAAGAATGACACAACATGTTTTTCCATATGCACAGTGACAGAAAAAATACTTTCATCTCTTTATACGGGATCAATAAATAAAGCAGAAAGAGAGAACGCCATATTAATTATGGCTCAGTTTCAGGTGTAGCATATTCGTTTTCAACAACACCATCATTAACCAATTTAGGCATCATTATAGCTTCACCACAAAAGTAAGGCTTATAGTGAACCACCTGTAATCTGCATTTAGAGTTGAGAAGTTATTATGGTTCTTACGCTTCCAATAACAAATTATGCTAACAGTAATTTAGTATTGAAACACAATTCACTATTAGGTTACAACCAATTAAAATAGAGCATATCTCATCACAACTATATCTTCATCTGTACAATACTGTTCTATTTGGTGTTTCCCCTATTCTAAGCAAACAAAAAATGGTCACAACTATATCTGTAGTTGTATATTACAATCATCATTTTGTATATAGTATGTTATCTATGAAATTAAGTTTGGTTCAGTCACCACCATTTCCAGTAGAGGTAGTTCATATATACGTAACAACCAGGACAAAGCAAAAAATTACATAGATTATATTTTGTGCTACTGTACATTTTTCCAATAAAGATGAAATCTCATGTATTTGTCTTTCGATATCTATAAGAAAATGTTATTTTGTGTCTAATCTACTTGAAAAGTATAAGTCAAGTTTATCGGCATATATATTTCAATAAACACATAGCAGGAGTTTTAGTGTATCGAGATATTTTTTATTCAACAATTAGAGTCGTTTTCTTCCTTGAATATTTCTATTAATGTAAGGCTTTTAAACCACAAAAAATCTGAACTACGTTCAACATTATTTAATATGCCGTAATGAAAATCGACTTATGGGCACTTACAGATAGACACCACAAACAAAATATAACTTAATTAAGAAGATTAGCATTATATTTATATAATCTTCTAATAGGGAAACTTACATATATCTATCAACAATAGAGTTTCTCCAAAAGAAATAAAAACTCCACTTTAAATTTACATTTGCTTCACATCATGTAACTTTCTATACATTAGTAATACACCATTTCATGTAATCAAATCGATATATGCTATTACCTTACAGATGACATAAGGTGAGCAAACAATATTTTTAGAGTACCAGTAACAATTTTAAACAATGCCATCAAATTTATGTTAGATCCTTCAAAAGTAGTGCGTATTTGAAAAAAGGTTCGATAATATTTTTGGAGAATCCAAAAACATATATTCTTAGCACATTCAGATCTAAATAGCCATTAAATCCATGAGTGAAAATCAGAAGCATTATTTTCAATGAGTTGCAACATACAAAAAGTTCAACCAATCTAAATGATCTTGAATTTTCACTAACAATCGAATCAATTTTCTAGCCTTAGACTTCCTTTGTGAAAAGTGGTAAGACTTCCTTTCTGAAAGGTGGTAAGGCAAGTATGCTCTTACAAATCATATCAGAAGAAGCTAGAATTAATCAAGGAAAAATTTAACTATTACCTGAGAAGGTCCATTTCAATTAATTATTATGTCAGTGAACTGATCAACTTTTTTCTTCCAACCTCATTGTTTCTTTATGTTGAAGTTCAACAGTTGAACTATAAGAAACTGAAGAGTGTAAGTAAATTAGTATAAAAAAATTTATCATAATTCATTAAACTAGAAAATTAACTTCGCTTAAACAAATTTATCTTACAATAAAAAGGTGAAAAAAGAATTTTCTTGTCAAAACTTATAGTCCCTATCTTAGCTACTATAGTCTCCCTAAATCAACCATTTATTCTCAATCTTTTTGATAATAGACCTTGTGTATCCCCTCTGCAGAGTAGGGCATTGTTACAAGACCATTGAAAATACAATCACAACTATAGTAATAGAAGTATGTTATTGCACTTCAAATTTGTGGATTCAAAAAGACTCAAAAGTTAGAACTTCTTATAGTCCAATAGAAAAATCTATAAATCTTGTAATCTCTTTCTATTTCGCTGATACCACCATTAAACAGAGTTGCAATCATTAAAATATTATGCCCAATCTAGTTAAAGAGAAAAAACTCAAATAGTACAACCCTCTAGTAAGAGAATTCAATCTTCTTCCATTAGATATTATGAAGATAAATAAAAATTTAAATAAAAAATAAAAAAATAATAATCTATACCTGATACAATAACATCTCAAACACACAGAAGAAACATGTGTAGTAGACTGGTTGCTTATGCTTGCTCTGAAGTGAGAATAGATAAAGATTTAATCTAACTGTAAAAAGCACAGTGCAACGTGCTCAGACTGTGCTAGGTGTCAAATTGATTGCCCATTTAGTAATGTCATTTAGTATTAAGTGAAGTCTAAAGATTAAAACATCCATAACTTTTCTTTAAATGACTTTATACATATATGTCAAAACTCTCCTTGCTAATATACAAAAAAAATTAAAGCTACTCACACTTTGTAAACTGCTACATTGTTTATAATTTTTAATGATTACAACACTTACTCATTATAATATCATAATTGCTTATATGTTTAAACTCTTATTTGTTCATAATAATAAATAGTCTTACTTGTTGACTGAGAATGAAGTTTAATTACATTTCCAAATTAAATATATACTTATTATACAATAAGATTCATGTTCAAATAGCTAGAAAATATTAATTTGTTAAAATCAGTTGACCTTTTGCTTGTTACATAAATTCCCTGTATAGTATGTGAATTCGGCCGAGACCCCTCATTTGTAGACCTCGAGAAGTGCTTAACACCCTTCTTTTGAGATAACCTAAATTCTTATCTAATTTCTAGTGATGTAGACCAATTAAATAATTTAAATTAATTTAGAAAGATTTTCTAACGAACCTTAATTCGTTAGGTGGCAATTATTCCTAAAAAGAGTTATCACGTTGAATTTCACCTTTCATAAGAAAAATAAGGTACAAAAGTATGATGACTATATTAGATATATGATGACTATATTAGAGATACTTAGGTTCTAACCATTATGCATTTGTCTATTATATGAGATTTTTATTTGTATGCACTTTATTTTGATGTTTGTACTTTGATGATTCTCCTATTCCTTTTCTATTTATTTTTTCTTTGAATAATTATTTTGACATGGTGATTTATCGTTATTGCATGTTAATTTCCTTTCTTTTCACATTATTTATTTCTCTAGTTAGTGTCTATATTTTTATGTCCATCTATTTCTCTTTTTTTCCTTTTGCTTGTTATGCATTATTTCTTATTTCCTAAATATATCTTTAATTTTACATTTATTTATTTTCTTATGTTTATATTTTTTATTATACTATTCAACGTGTCACTACTTTCATTATTTACTATGTGTTACTGCTTTTATAGCTGACATCCCGCTCATATCTTTCTCTATATGGAACCTAATTTATTTTGTAAGAATGGTTGTGTGATTGCATTGACGTTTATTTTTCTAAAATATTTTATGAAAAATCTCTCCTAAATTGATTGATCAATAGTGCGTTGACAGTCATGAGCTTTTTTATTTTCAAGCTGTCTACCTGAGGGAACCACATCAAGAAATGACTCTTATTCCTAGATCATGACCGATTATTCCTTCACTAAGGAATGTGCAATGCAAAGCCTAGAATGTCTTGTTGAGAAAAGCTTTATCCTAAATTTTAAGGATTTCATAATCTCGAAAAGAATACTTTCATAGCTTATGTGCATTATGAGACATTAATATGTCTAATCTATTACTTCTTTAAACTTAACATCCGTTTCTTTTCTTATTTCTTTTATTTGTTTATTTATCTATTTTCCTTCTTGATTAATTATTTCTCATATTGGTTTTTTGCTTAACTTATTTTTCCTCTTAATGGCCCTTTACCATATTTCATCTATATGTCTCTCTAGTTATGCTTTATTTATTTGACGTATCTTATGACTTCTTACTCACCCTCTTTGTTTATGTATTTACTCTTTATCACTTTTATTAAATATATTTTTTTTAATTTCTCATCGTATTTTTACTTTTCATTTTATATGCTACTTGTTAGTTCTTTATATAAATTGAAATTTCATTCACACTTTCGGAAATGGGAACCTCACACTTTCACACGCTATATACTATAATTGGATGTTGGACCTTCGCACTTCTCCAAATTCGTTTCAAAAATATTTATTATAGAGTTGACTAAGATATGGTGTAGAGGATAATTTTATGATATGGTGGAGCGGATAATTTTAATTTAGGGGGAGATATGCCTTCTCGCATTAGACCCCCCCTCCCCCAGTCCGTGGCTACCTAAATTTTAGAAAATTTTAAGTCATGCATGAATTAAACATTATGTGCTATTTTCTACTATCCTTGTTCAAATTGTCATCCAACTTTTACTATGTCTTCAAATACCATTCAAATTTCTCTATATCTCAAATTTCAAACTACATCTGACCTGATTCTTATTTCAACAAGATACATAAATAATTCTTTATAAGGATATAATTCTCTTTAATTATTTGATTGAGAAAATTCTTCTGTTTAAAAATGCAAAGGAACCTTTATCGTTGAAATAATATTTTTCTATCAAATCTTATATTCTCTCCTTCTTTAACCTTTTCATATTGTCATAAAGGTGAAAACTAGGGTATTTTTGGAGTTATCAAATGATTTTCATGTTCAAATTCTTAAGTGTTTCAAAAAAAAAAGTCTCAAAATCTTTTAAAAAAATCAAATCTTCAATCATCTCAATTTTTTAAAGTAATATTTCTTTAAATATTTTATGCGCATCTTTTAAATATCTTATCATTATTTACTTGTTCACTGCATCATCTTTAAGTATGAACTTAGTACCTAGGTCTTCTTTAAGAGTATAAACAACAGGTAAAAATGCAATAACTATCTTGAAATGCCTGAATGATCAGCAAAAAACAAAGCTTAAACTACACTCCAACATAAGAAAGAGGCTAAGCTACTCTATTTACTCATCTACATTAAATGACTTTGCTGTGTCTATATTTTATGGCTCCCACAATAGTCCACATAGTAGTGAATTCAAAAAATCTAGATTGTATGACTCCCGCAAGAGTCATATTCTGTGGCTCTCATAAGAGCCCATATCATAGTGTATCCACAAATATCTACGTTGCATGGAATCCACAAGAGTCTAAATTTCATGACTCCCGTAAGAGTCCATATCATAATACATCCATATGAATCTATATTGCTTGGCTCGCATAAGATTCTACATTTTATAACTCTCACAAGTGTTCATATTACTGTGCATCCACAGAAATTTACTTTGCATGGCTTCCGCAAGATTAAAGATTGCAGGGGCCCTAGAAGAGTCAACATTATAGTACATCCATAGTATCTACATTACATAGCTCCAGCAAGAGTCAATATTGCATGGATCCACAAGAGTCTACATCATAGTGCATCTGTAGTATCTACATTTCAAAGCTTCTGTAAGGATCAACATTGCATGGCTCCTGCAACAGTTCACATTACAGTTTATCCATAAAATATGCATTATATTCCTTCTGCATGAGTCAACATTGCATGGCTCCCACAAGAGTCCACATCGTAGGGCATTGATAGAAATCTACATTGCATGACTTCCGCAAGAGTCTATATCATATCGTATCTACGAAAATCTACATTGCATGGCTACCATAAGAGTTTACTTTCTGCTTATTAGGTTCCTAAGGGGTCATAGTCTAAAGGCTTCATTTTCATGGCCTATGGACATCATTTCATGACCTAATGATTTAACTTCTGCTTATTATGCTCCGAAGGCGTCATAGTATAAAGGTATCATTTCATGGGATACGAACATTATTTCATGGAGTAAGAATTTACTTTTTGTTTATCATACTCTGAGGGCATCATAGTCTAAAGGGAACATCTTCATGGCTTGCAGACAAAATTTAATGGACTTAACATTTAGTTTCTGCTTATCATGACCCTAAGACATCATATCTTAAGACATCATCCTTTTCATTCTATAGAAAATGATCATTATTTAAATAATAAATATCATTATATTTAAATATTTGCTATGATTAGCGATAAGTCTATTTCTCAAGTCATGATGACACCTACATTAAACCACCAATAGGTAAGCCAAGACATGGTCCAGAACTATAAGTAACGGACTACCTAAAGACATTAAAGAAAACAACAAAATAAATACTGTAAAGGGAGTAATATATATATATATATATATATATATATATATATATATATATATATATATAAAGCAACGCTGAGACCTGGTGAAGTTAGTGCAAGGATTCTATTACGATTAGAGTACAAATTGAAATACTGAATAAATATTCATGTAAAACTTGATTTTGAAATACAAAATAATGTTAAGTCGAATCAGTATGAGGGAGAGTAGAAATACTCTGAATATTAGGAGCTCACCACAAATTTTTGATATG
>NW_025856317.1:68857-73511 GCF_002878395.1 Capsicum annuum | reverse complement strand
GAAGTACCAAGATCTTTGGCACTCTTTTGTCTGCCTGAAATTCTAAAACAATAAAATTAGTGGTAATAATAAACTTACCAACCTTAATGACAACATCATCTATGATTCTTTTAGGATAGGCTAGGGTCTATTCTACTAATTAGAGTATCACAGAGCTCAATCTCGGCTTCCCCAAGCCAAAAGTGTTGAACAAAGACAAGGGTATCAAGTTGATACCTACCCCTAAATCACTAAGTGCATAGACTACCTCAATATTGCCAATTTGAATAAGAAGCATGAAACTCCCAAGGTCTTTGAGCTTTTAGGGCATCTTCTGCATCACTACATACTGCACACTTTAGTGTGTACTACTGCCTCAACATTCTACATCTTAAGTTTGTTAGTGACCATATCTTTTAATTACTTAGTGTACTTGCGCATTCCCTATAAAACATTTAAAAGAGGAAGATTAATGTGAAACTCTCTGAACGTTTCAAAGAATTTCTTGAAGCAATTATCCTCCTTTTCTTTTCTCAGTCTCTGAGGAAAGGATGGTGATGGTCTCCCCTTCATATTTTCAGTAACTTAAGTTCTTGAGTACTCAAACTTTCTCAAATTTTCAGCGATTTTGTCTGCAAGCAATTGAGGAACCAATTCTGAATCTACTTCCAAAGTTGTCTTTGGAGCTTCTTCATTGAGTTCTTTACCAATCCTCAAAGTGATTGCCATTACTTATTTAGGAGATTCATTGTCACTTATTAAATTACCTCAACGAATGGTATTTTGTGCCTGTTGCATCTGCCCAACTTGTATCTCTAAGTTCTTTGTGGCCACCTGATGGGTCTTCGTATCTATTGTCAACTATGCTTGAGAAGCTAGAATTTGTTTCAGCATCTATTCTATTTTGCTAGTTTGAATAGTATCCTGATTTCCTTAAACCTACTACTATTGTTAGAATTGGTTGCTGAGTTTGCCACTTTTGACTATAGGTATTCCCATATTTTGGGCTTTAAAATTTTCCCACGTATATCACTAACTTAGGATTTGCACTAAACATGGATGCAGAATAACCATTATTTTTGTAAACGTCGAACCATGTCAGAAAAATAGCATTTGTTGTTTCTGCAGGCTATGTAACCCCCAATTTTGTATTGCTGAGCTGAGTAGTTAATTAATTTTGTAGTGCAACAATTTGAGTTGATTTAATAGTAAATTAGTCCACCTCCAACACAACTGCAGCCTTCTTTGGAGAGCTTCTTGAGTCACTATGCCACTCAGGATTTCCTTGTGAAATCTGGTTCAACAAGGTGTATAGCTCATTATACGTGAATTCCAATGCTTGAACACCTACAACTAAATCTAGAAAAATTTTGTATTATGATCAAGTACCTCAACAAAAGTGTGATATATTACATCATCGAACTGCTGATGATGTGGACAGTCCCAATAAAGAACTTTGAACCTCTCTCATGCATGATATTAGTTCTCATCTGACATATGTTTGAAGCTCATAATCTCACTATACAGTCTCACAGTTTTAGCAGATGGAAAAAATTTGATAAGGAATTTCTGGGCTAAGTCATCCTAGGTTGTGATTAAACTTTTTGACTCAGTGTTCAACCACTTCTTCTATTCTCCAAACGGTGAAAAGGGGAAAAGTTTCATCCTATCATAGTTAGTTGTCACACCCATAGGGAAGAATGTGTCATGATGTCAAGGAAGTTTCGCAGGTGGACTTGTAGATCTTCATATGAAAGCCCTATAAACTATCCACTATTGATCTAAAGCTGCACTATGTTCTATTTTAGCTTAAAGTTACCTCCAGCAGCTGGTTTCAGAAAAAAAGAGGTCTAATTCGTCGGATGTAGGATTGCCACTTCGTGAACTATCTTTTGGGCTGGTTGATCTTCATCTATGAAAGTAAGATTGTCTTGTTCCTCTTAAATTTGAGGGATACAATGGAGAAGGATTATTTCTCTCCTCAATTGATAAAATCGTTGCTTATGTTTTGGGCTTAGTTTAACTAATTCCCTATCCCTTGCCAGCTTACTAGTCTATAAACCTATTTTCTGCAAATTCAATACAAAGATCAAGTGTAAATCACCAAATAAATCTAAGAAGTAAAACTAAAACTAAAACAAATGCCAATTTACAAGTCCCCGGCACTGATGCCAAAAACTTGTTGAACCCAAGCACACACGCAAGTGTACGTGGTCTCACCAAGTAATATGGTGGCCTTATAAAAAGCTGAATATTGACCCCTCAGAGACTTGTGTTTAAAACTATCAAATTTTTGTTTAACTACTGAGATTAAATTAGAGAAAATGTAACCAAAAGAGTTTCTGAAATTTTACAATGTAACGTAAAGTAAACAATGCGTAAAAGTAAAGAATTTGGACAATCAATGGATGAAAACCCGAGTTTAAATAACTATGAACAATCATACTAAGCCATTGAACTTTATTGGTTAGATTACTTATCTTGGTTGTTGATTCATAGGGTTTATCATATGATCATGGTCGTCCGACCTCTAATCTTCTACGTAACTGGATATTACAACTACATCATTGAGCGGAGATGTAATAATCTATTTATATGCATTAAGGTCCCATTCTGTAAGTGAAACAAAGAAGGATTATGGGTATATCCCTGTACTAGATGCTAATTCAAATCCCTTATTTTATACAAAAATAAAAAGATTCACCCCCTTGTTTTGTCCTCTTATTCTCCCTTCTAGGATCAAGAGACGACAATAAATCTATTTGAAGGGTCGTGAATCAATATAATAGTTATAAAGAGGATAAATAAACAACCAAATATGATAATCAATCAAAACTAAATCAATTCAAAGCAATAGTATTCATGTTCTTTTCCTTAACCCCGTAAAGAGGGCATTTAGCCACTAATAGACTTAACCATAATCAAAATCAATGAATAAATGATATAATCCATAAATAAAATAAATTAAAATAAGAAAAACTCTAATTAAAGTGTTTTCCAGATGCTATCCAAGATTCAAAGACGTCCAAGGTGTATAAAAATGTGCTTAAGTGTCCTATTTATAGGATAAGATTTTTGTCGTATGAGAATATGGTCTGCGATGCACCACCCATTCCATGGGAGTAGGGGTCATGATATTCCACATATTTCTTGGTAATTATATACATGATGTTCCACTTATTCCAAGGTAATGGTGGCCGCGTCACCCCTTTATTGCGAAGGCTCACCAGAAAGGCCTCAATTCTATTTCTAACTCATCTTTTTCATTTGTCTTCCATCCCAAGCCTTTTGGTGTTGTATCCACTTTATTTCTAGATTTTTAATCATCCATATATCATAAAATTCAACTTACCAAGAATAATATAGTATCAAACACCACGAATTAGTGCTCAAAACAACACAAAATCCATAACGGTGAACTAGAATCTCAAGCTAAGAACTAGTTTCATCGTATTATTCTTTAGCATAGTGTTTTTATACTTGGATTGATCCAAATGAACCTTAAAATCTATAAAAAAAAATAAAGTTTTTCCTCACATAATTACACAATCCAACCATTAGAAACTCATTACACACACTAGAATCCATTGAGATCAACTAGAAGAACACGTAGCTCAAGTTAGTAACACAAGTTTTCTCACTTGAACTCTAAGTGACCAATTAAAGTACAAACTTGTTTGAAAGACACTACAAACATGGTAATAATATACTTAAACACTTAGATGCTAAAGTATATCACCATTAACACATTAATAAACGTGAAGTCCTCAAAACAAAGCTAAATAACCTAGGATAATAACACTTAAGTGCATAAAACCACCTAAGATCATCACCACACACTTAAAGCCTTGTTCATTCTCGAAAAACTCTTTACAATAAGCATCACAATCTAAGGATACTCTACACTTCTAATACAAGAAAGACACTCAAGCTAGTACTACAATGACTACACAAAATACAAGTTTCTACTCTAAGTATGTTACATACTCAATAGAAAGTTCAAGAATACTACTCCAAAACTTCCTAGACTCAAGAATTGACTCACCTAGTTGGAAAACTCATACATATCATTCAATAAAATACATCATACAAATCACCCAACGATCATTAAATATGTGCCCTCACAACAAAAGAGTGAGCCATAACACTCACATAAATGCAATTTATAATAGAACTAGATGGATACTTTATTGATATTATTATGGTTAGTTTGTAGGTTGATTATGGACCTATACCCATTCTAGTAAGTATGATTATGATCACTTTCCTTTCTTATGGTAAATAACATTATTGACAATTATATCATGGATTTACATTATGATTTAGGACCCTCGTTATAGTAGTCTTAGCTTTCTTATTTGGTTATGACCCTCGGGGTACTAGGATGGATCTCTCAGGTTATTACCTTTATTTAGACCTATATATATATATTGCTATTTAGCTTCCTGCATAGTTTCCTGCAATTTATATTCCCGCTTTGCATATTATTTATCCTTGCATTATCTTTGGAACTTTGTATGTCGATGCCTACTGAGTACCAAGTGTTTGTTACTCATAATACACTTTTGCAGCTTATAGATCATAGTATGAGTTCTCTCCATTGATGTGTGCATCATGCGGAGCAACTGCATATCAAAAATTTGTGGTGAGCTCCTAATATTCAGAGTATTTCTAC